>NW_005054626.1:62218-64743 GCF_000277835.1 Geospiza fortis
ATATATTATATATTATATATTATATATTATATATTATATATTATATATTATATATTATATATTTATTATATATTAGGTGATATTTCAATATTTAACAAATAGCTCTCTTTAAAAAGAAATTACAATATATCACTACTTTTGTTGTCTGAAAGAACTCAGCCCATTCCAGCTGAGTCAGCTGTAAAATCAGCAGGCCATAAAGTTTTATCAAGAACTACAGATGCTTAAACATTCTCTTAACCAAGATCTGGTCAGGGAAAGGCTATACCACAAAAGGAGCATTACCACATCAAACATCATGCCTGCATTGTAAATACAAAATGTTGAAATTTGCTGGGAAATTGCTCTTGGAACACAGCATAAACAATGTGCCCACCAAGCCGTAACTCAAGTCATCTTGGTTTTCATGAGCAATTTTGGGGATTGTTCTACATCCCCAGTGGGAATGAATGCCTGCTACTGCAGAGAATTCTGTAAATTCACTGTGTCCTCAGAGACTTTCAGAGCTTTCTTGGAGCCCCTGCCCTCGGCTCCTTCTCCAGTGCTGCAGGAGATTGGGGAACAGATTTTAGGATCTCCCTTGTGTTTTTTCTGTTTCATCTGAGGTCACTGTAGTTGATTACTTAGATGGTCAGAACTGAATTAATTTCCTTTTAAACTTCAAGTCTCCAGCAGCTGCTTTGAACCATAACCCAACCCTACCCCCCAAACCCAAAGTGGAAATTGCCAACAGCCTTCCCCTGACCCAGGGCCCTGCAGCTCGCTTGGGTGGAGGTGAAATTTCACTTCCCCCGTGGGACAGAGAGAACAGGAAATGTGACCAAGGCCAGTTTTGGGGGGTTTCTCCCAGGTTTTAGTGCTGTTTTCCAGGTATTGCTAGAGTAGTACTAGGTCAGAGACTGCTACAGAGTGTTTGCAGCATTCTCTACTCTTCTCTGATGAACCACTCTCAAATACAGCCAGATACAAACTGGAATTGACTCCCACCCATTTTGTTTTCCTGTTTTACCTTTGCATGAAACAGGTGTTAAACCAAATGGAGTGTGGGGATTAATCAAAGAAAACCAAATATTTTAACACACTCAAACCACTACTTACAGCTTTCACAATGTGAGAGAGCTCATCTCAGAACCCTCACATAAGCCAAACAATATAATGTGACAATTTGTGGGTTTTGTTTGAGGAATCCTTTATTTTAAAAGCAGTTAAAGGCTCATGATGACAAGCAGCAACAACAACAGCTAATAGAAAAATGTTTGCAATGATGTCTAGCAAGGATAATGAAATAGCTGATTTAAAATTATCTTCACAGAAATAGCACCTTTAGTTTCCCATTAAAATGATGGGACAATAAACAATGAATTATGAATATTAAAGACTGACATCTCTAGCAATGCTTCCTCCTAACTAACCTAAGTGTTTTTCTCAGCTCTGAAAATATAATTATCATGAAAGCATACACACCGTGATGTCTTATTACCTCTTTAACACCTTTTCTGTCCTGGCTGGTCAATATCCAAGGATGCAGCGCCCTGCTTAATTCAGGGCTGCAAGAACAGAAAGCCTTTGGTCCAGCCTGAGTGAGGACTCAAACCTCTGCTCTTGGCTGGAATGCAACCATGGATCACCACAAAGTATATCCAGACCTGAAAAGGAATAATCGTGGAGCCTCCCAAAAATGGATCGAGTTCAGAGGCAATTCAAGCCAAGCTGGCCTGGTTGGCTGTGCTGGCTCAGAGATAATCAGGTTGCTCTCCTCCTGCTCAACTACCTATGGGACAATTTAACTCACTCTTTAATGTCACAGTTTTATAACCTGAAACGATGAGGATGGAATTTATCTGGTCTTTGGTAGAAAGAACAGAATTACAAAATGTGCTCTGTCAATGTATTTAATTAGTAAATCTTATTTTTATAAGCTTCTTGATTTTATAAGCATCTTGATACAAGGAGAGTACCTATTAAAGAGCGCTTTTCTTTGCAGATAACCCAGACAGCAGTTAAAACAAGTAATTCCAGACTCTTGAGATACATTTATCTTAAAACACAGAAGCGGTGTGTGGTGTAATGGTCACACACATCCATGTGCACATGTCAGTCACCTAGCTGGATTTTAGAGCTCCAAAGCCGTCTCTCGCCCCACAGGACCTCGCAAGGGTGAGAAACCATAGCCGTGAGCCTTGTTCTGTGCCTGTGCACACAAACCGCACCCAGCGCAGAGCTGAGAGCAACAGCCAGGCAGGCCAGCTGTGCTTCCTGAGGGCTGAGGGCAGCGGCACCTGTTTGTTTCTGTAACAGGAATACACAAAACCAGCAGAACCCAACCCAACCCAAAATGTGTCACTGCGGCGATGACGCGGCCGAACACCGGCATGTGCGGACCCTGGGCCCGGGCAGGGACCGAGGGCTCAGCAGCACCGCGGGACCGGGACCGCGTGTGGGCCGCACGGCAGGGCCCGGGGTGCGGGCACGGCACGGCATGGCACGGCTCGGCCCGGAGCGCGGGCACGGCACGGCTCGGGGGG
>NW_005054626.1:65315-93350 GCF_000277835.1 Geospiza fortis
CCGCCATCCCCGGCTGCCCGCAGTGACCCAGGGCCGGGCCGGTTCCGCCCAGAGCCGGGGCCAGCCCTGGCTGAGCCCGGCTGCGCCAGCCGCAGCTGCGCCCCTCTCTGCTCAGGCTCCTTTCTGATGTGTTTACAAGGCAGAAGAAAGCTCAGCTGGACTGCCGTGTTTCCAGAAAGGGATGTGGAACTGGCAGATTGAGAGAAGGTTCTTAAATTAGGCATGCTATTATCTTAAGACACTGTTTACAGGGTGTCACAGGAAGTGCCGGTTTCACGGTTCTTCTTTATAGAACCAATATGCTCTAAATTTGACATCTGGTTTGTTTTTTGTTGGTTTTTTTTTGGTTATGCTGGAGGAAATCAGCTGGTTGTTAGGGTTAGAAGGAGCCCAGGACATGTACCCCATGGATCTGTCCTCAGATTCTCAGTGGCACAGATTTCTGCAACTGTTCTCACCCTCTGAGCACAGGGAGTGCAAATGAACAGTGGGGAGAAAATGTTTAAAGCATCTAGGGTTTTATACTAGATAAACTATATAAATAGTTTATATAGTTTATAGTGAAGGTTACAAATATAGTAGATCAGTCCGTTCACCAGCCCCTCCAGAACGGAGTCCTGCAGCTATCCTTATCCCCAGTTAGACTAAAAAGCATTTAATTCAGTCACTGCCCGGAGGAAGATGATGGAATTGTAAAGCTTTTGGTGGCACACAAATGCAGTGATGCCGTTAAGTTTTGGCCTGTGTTTACCAAAGTAGGTGTCAAAGTCCTCTGTTGGTTTTTTCTTGTAAATTATCTTTGGTGAGTATTAAGGTGAGAAAGTTGCAGAAAACAGAAATGAAGGCTGGCATTTGTTAGGAAAAGAGAGGCATTAGCAGTTCCATAGCCATACCCTGCAGCGGTGTTTATTTCCTTGATACTGTCACGCCTTTCCCTGTCACGTCTGGCTAAGGAGCTGAAGAGCAAACTCAGGTTTTCTGTTTGAGCTGGCGGTGCCTCTCCCACGCTTCCTGCCGAGTGAGGAGTGGGGCTTCTCCTTTAAGGTGGAAACCTGCCTCTGTTTAACTGCCGGGCACACAGAGAGTGACAAATGTGTCCCTGGTGCCAGGGGCTGCAGGAGTGCCCCAGGAAACCAGCCTGACTTCCCAGGTGTGCTTTTTCTGTTGTTACTGCTTACACCTGGGTGTTCCAGGATTAGTAGCCTGGCTGTAACAAAACCTGAATTATTTCTAAGTGTTTTACAAAGAAACAAGGCAGGGAGTTCAAGGTCTTGAAGCTTTCTTTTTGTTTGGGCTGTTCTGTACTTCCACTTAGAAAAAAATGAGGAATGCAGATATTGAAGAAGAGTATTTTAAGTGTTACTTCAGGGAAATTAATCCAACACTTGCTGTTTGACCTTACAGATACTTTTGTCAGCTGCTGGGTCAGGGACACAGCCTGAAAATGAAAGCATTTCCTTGGAGGGTTTTTTTTGTTTGGTCAGTTAAGATGAGGAGTATATGTCAAGTTTAAATCAGAGTTTTCCAGTTTGATTGAGATTTCAGAGCAGCCCGTCTAACTGGGTTAGCTTTGCTCAGCATGCTCTTGGAATCAGGAAATAAGGAAGCATTTCCTTGCACTTTTTTGATCTCCCTTGCACACTCTGCTTGCACTTCTTGCCTCACAAAAGCAGGCCCGGTAGTTGTCTGCTGCTTTGAGTTCCTTAGGGGTTTATGCTGCTCAAGACAGTGTTGTTTTCTGTTTAGCAAATGGTGCAGGAATGAGATAGTTCCTGTTGTTGTAATATTTTACAGGCTCATCTTTAGACATTCCTTAAAAACAAAGTGTCTACAAAAGCTTGTCCCCCCTCCCCAGTGGCCTGAACTTCATTTTTAGTCTGGCTAAGGGTAGTACTGCAACCCAACACTTATTTTGAGATTGAAGCAAACAATTTAAGCTTAAATGTGCCTCTGTCTATTTCAAACTTCAGATGTTCCCATTAGTTACGTAACATTTCTGAAACATTTGGAACCCAAGGATTTTAGGTCTCACTTTCTTTTGATGTGGAGTGTTGTTGGGTTTTTTTTGGATAAGGGAAAAGATGCCTGTTGGAATACTGAAGGTTAAGGTGCTGCAAATAACTTTTTTTTTTAAATTATTTATGAAACTTGATGCCTTCCTTGCACCTTGCAGCTGTGTTCTTTCAAGTGTCTCATGTGGATTTCCACACACTGCTGGAGCTGACTAAACTTCATATAGAAAGGGATCAGCTTTGTGGAATGTCTGCAGGCTGTCTTCATTTACAGAAATGTTCTAGTACATGCTGTTTGAAATTGTGGCATGCTGCTTTCTCTAAAAGCCATCCTGCCTGGCTGGCTGAATCCTAGAGTGCAGACTGTAGTGCCTGAAAGTTGGTCTTGTTAATCACTCAAAAGTGGTGGTAATCACTCAATGCATAGTGATTAAAGTCCTATTGATAAAATAATTACTTGTTCTTTGAGTGATAGAAAAAGTCTGGCAAACAGAACAAAAACGTTTTATAACTGTTATATCACTGTAAGAAAAGATATTTATAAAATGCTGGAACCAAGATTTTACATAATGATAGGCAAGGACATTCCTAAGTCCAAGTCCATAAATCATGGTTAGTAATAACAAAAGTCTTTTTCTTTTGATGAATTACCTCCTGTGAGCTAATTAATTGCCTTTAATGCCTACGTTATGCTGTCATTTCATAGTGTTTTACATAAAGTGTTTTTTCCTCTATGCCACAGTTTTTCTCCCTCAGTATAACTTTCAGAAAGTAGCAGGAGAGAAGAACAGTTGCAAACACGTTCCTTTTACAACAAATACTTCTTTATTTGAAGAGGTATTTAAGTTAAGAAGTACCATTGCACTTTTTCTTTTACAGGCTTTTTCAGCCCATATGTTATTAAGATTATTGGCTTTGGTTCAGGCCTCATGGCTGTGAACTGCATTCCTTTCAGAATGGCCCAAAATATATTTTATGTCATGATCTGGCCAAATTGCCACTAATACAGAACTGTGTCTTGTTAAGTGTCCTGTCTCCTGACTGGGGATTTAAGGCCTTTGCTGCACAGATAAAAGCAGACCTATTGGAAGCAATATTCTTTGATATCCAGAGGAAAATGTAGCTCACTGTCAACTCCTTTGACACTCATAACCTGCAGCAAATGGGAACGCTACATTCCCAAAAAAAGAGGGATTCCTCATTTTCTGAAAATTGTGTAGAGAAACATTTGAATGGGGCAGTTTATCCTGCCTGCTCTGTCCATGAATATCACTTTAAATTGAAATGCACTGCCACAGAGATGTTGCTTTTGGCAGAAACTGCCTGGATTAAGTTGCAAGGCTGTTTCAGTAAATGTTTTTAGGAGCAAGTGTTGTGATTTGCCAGCCTCCAGGAATGTATGTTATTGTTTGCCTTTTGAGATGACAGGACTCAGACACAGTTGGTTAAGAGTCATTTAGCACAGTCTTCAGGTCCAGTTTCACTGCTGGGACATTTTATGGAATTTTACTGCAAAAGTGACATTTCTGTTTTTGCAAAGGAAGGTGTCAGCTGGAGGATGCACTTAGTCATTATTTATGCTGCTCCACAAGCAAAAGCACACCTGAACTGTGGTACTTTAGAAGAATCAGGAAAGTACTTAATAAATTATGTAGGAAGTAAGGGAGGGAGAAATTATGTACTGTGTCTTGGGGCCATCTGTTAAGCATTAACCTTTGATAAAGAATATGTTGATCAATGCAGGAACAGCCACACTGGCCCATTTGATAATGGTCATTTACTGTGCTCTTTGGCCAACCTGCCACTCACATCTTCAGCATTTTCTGTGTCCCTGTAGCTCAAAATTTGCTTTCTGTAAGCCTGAGCAAACACCCCAGAATGATCTTCCAGGGCACCTCGTGGAACAGGTTTCCTCTTACATCCAGTTGAAACCCTCCTTGTCCCAGATTTTTTTGGGGGTCTCTCACTGTCCTTTATGTGCCACCATGAGGAGTGTGGCTCTCCAAAAGGTTCCAAGCTGAGATCAAAATAACCAGCTTTACTGAGTAAATGAGTATTCAGTAGTGAAACAATTAATGTTTGTGATTAAATGAGTACTCAGTGGTGAAACAATTAGTGAAACAATGAGAAAGGTGGCTCCTTTATTCTGCCATATTCCTTCTGAACAAGGAGTATTTATTCCCTGTTCTCTTCCTAGCAGTGGTCTCCCTGCCACCAATCTCTGATTTCATAGGTGTTTCTAATTAGTAGTTTCAAATGAATTCAGCACAATTCTCCAGCAATCCCAACTTCTTCCTGCCTTTCTTACACCAAAGGAGCTGCCAAAGTAATTACAAAATCAGGAGCAGCTTTAAAAGGTTACTGAGTTACAGACGTGGCTGCCATCATGTTATTTACAAAGCTGAAGCATTTAAATTAAGGAAATAAGTAATTAAATATTAATTATTATTATTAAGTAATAATTAAACATAATTTATTATTAGTATTAATTATTTATTATTAAAATAATAAAATTTATTTGTTAAATTTTATTTAAAATATTTGTTTTCATGAATAATGTTCAAAATTAATAATTATGTAATTTACAACATACATCATACACTTGTACAATACAAAAGAATACATGAGCATATCTTTTTTTGTAACCTGTGGCTAGTACAGTTCTTTTGGTATTTAACTTTTAACTTAAACTGAGGGACTTTGAAATGAGAAATACTAAGACTACATTTTTTTTTCCAAAGAGCTTTCAATTGTTATTTTTTATCAAGAGTTACTTGCTCTTGTGCTTGAAATACAGTTTAACAGAAATACTATATAAAACTTTTACTGTGCACAGTCTGGTTAAAGTTATAGTTGTCATTGGTATTTTTTTATAGTTGTCATGGTTCTTTTTCAGTAGAATTCTGTGAAATTTATCTCTGTAGACATGCTGGAGAAAATAGTGTTTACTTAGGATCAGAACTGATATTTTTGTAATTACTCAAATTATATTTTTAACCGTGTATCAGACTGATTAATGTTACATGAAATTATTTTTCTTTGAATTTTCTAAAGATGCTGTCAAACAAAGTAGCTGTATTTTCCCTTTAGAAATACAACTTGCTTTTCATTAAGTGATCTGGTTCATAATACCTCCTTGCTGTGTCTATAGTGTGTATTCTTAATGCTAGAAGACATTATTCAAATTAAAAATTATGTGCCCAAACGAGGTTTTCAAGCTTCCAAACTGGAGGGGGGATTGTTGTTAGCTCAGTCACTCTGCACTTTTATTTACACCACAGGAAAAGTGTAAGCCAAAACAATTTTATTTCTTAATTCAAGTGTTTCCAATTTGTCTGTGCGCACAGAATCCCTCGGGCCCTTCCCAAGAGTTGGGTAATCATCTTGAGCCTTTTCTAGCACTTGACCTAATCAGGTGCTGAGATTTAACCAGCACAAAGGGCTGGTGGGAGACCCGAGTGCAGAGATCACCATAAACCTGCCCCCAGTTTCTGGTCCCTGCTAATTGCTGCTGACTGCTCTGAGCCATTATCTGTTTCATTAATAATCGTTGCTTTGTGCTTTTCTGAGTCCATTACAGTCCTTCCCCTGCTCTGAGAATTCCTTTTTGCTGGGATTGATTCCCTCTCAGCTGTACATATATCAGCTGGATCTGAGTGCTTGCTTAGCACAGGAAATGAGATCTTATCAGCACAGCCTTTTCCAAAGGGAAAGTTGCTGCTCAAAAATGCAGCACAGTCAGAAGAGACAAAGAAAACGCTACTGTGCAAAAGAAATAAAAGCAAAAGTGGTTCCATATTGTTTGGTATAAAATAGCTCTGGCACATTGTGTTAAGTTGTTGATAACACTTCAGAATAAGGAGGTTCAGAGGGAGGGGAAACCACAAATAAAAGGTCCATGCAATGGGAGGACTCAAAACCCCACTAGTACTTGCTTATGTCCTGTTTCAGTGGAGATGCAGAATACAAGGAATGGTACAAAAAGACAGGCAGTGCTCTCCCATTTATCAGTTGGGATAGAGACATGAAAGTGCAGCAGAGCATAAATTCATAGCAGGAAGTTCTTTCATTTCAGTGTGACTGTATATTGAAGCCAAGAGCTTTGGAAGATCCTTCAGAAAGGATTTTAGATTTATACTGAGGGGAAGGACATCCACAGTTACTTTAGATTAGAAGATCCTGGACTATAAGCCATCATTTTCCAGGACATCAGACAACCTAAAAAACAATGGGATTTATGAAGAACTTCCCTATGAGCAGCATGCTGTGTTTGTCCACTCTGAATTATTTAGTCTCTTCCTCTGGAACATCTAGTACTGGGAGCTCCAACTCTGATACCAAACTCATAATTCTTATGCTGCTGGATTTAGGAAAAAGTATTTAAGAATTTCTTCCTGCCCAGTTGTAATGTGTGTTTTACCACCCAGAAAAGGGCAGGTGATGACACTGACAGATCCTTCACTGGCTTTGTTGAGACCTAGGATTGCTGGCATATTGTTTACACACTCTTTTATATATATTCTTTTCATTGTCTGATATTTCATTCTAAAGCAGCCTCAGTGCTCTCAGATTATGTGACCACATCCTGCTCCCTTTGTTCCTGCCCTGCACAACTGGCAGAGCCACAGGTGGTGTGGTGGCCAAAACCCACCTGCAGTGTCAGTGACACAGCAGGTGACCTTGGCTGCAGGCTGGCACCCTGTTCTGCTGCCAGGGGTGACAAAGGGCTGGGCACACCTGAGAGTTCCAAAATCTGCCACAGGAAGAGCTTGCTGGCAGGAAACCAGGGTCCCAAGTGATGCAGGTACAAACTCTGAGCAGCCAGGTTCTCAGCATAGATTACATATACATATATATATATATATGTAGTTATTGTATATATGCATATATATATATATGTGTGTAGTTGTTATATATATATGTCTGTATCAAGGTTCTCAAGCATATGTTCTCATCCTTAGATCATGTACAACAGGCTAGATAAACATAGGGCTAGAATGCATTGCATAGACAGGAGATTTGGATCAAGTCCTGTCCCTTGGCTGAGGAGAGCAGCTGCTGTGTGTCACTGTGTGTCACTGTAGCAGTGTATCTGAACCACTTAGACTGCAGTGTGCACCAGCCATCCCCCTTGTAACTGTTCTTACCGGAATTTTCTCAGGGCCCTCTGGAATTCATCAAGGTTATTAGGACATAAACTGTGCTAAAATAATAGAAAAGAAGCTGAGAAACTGAATTCCAAGACCACAAGAAAGAGCAGAGCGCTGTGAGCCAGGAGGAGTGGTTCAGGGTGTCCCTGTGTGTCACTGTGTCATTGTGTGTCCCTGTGTGTGACCCTGGTATGTCCCCTCAGCTGCAGATCTGGGACACGGCGGGCCAGGAGCGCTTCAGGACCATCACGCAGAGTTATTACCGCAGCGCCAACGGGGCCATCCTGGCCTACGACATCAGCAAGAGGGGCTCCTTCCTGTCCATCCCTCGCTGGATCGAGGATGTCAGGAAGTATGCTGGCTCCAACATCGTGCAGCTGCTCATTGGTGAGTTGGGAATGCCACTGCTTGTGCAATGTGGCCTCACGTTTTGGTTCTGCTTGGATTAAGGTGTGTGCAATAACCCAGCTGGAAATTTCACCAAAAGAGCTGATTCACTGGAGCAGGGGTGTTTTGTTTTGGTTGACTTCTGTTAAGGAGTAGACAGCTTTGAATCCTTTGCATCTCGTTTAATGGAGGACTGGGGTGCCCAGGATTTCCCAGTTCCGAAGCACAGCTGCTGTGGACTTCCCTTCCCTTCCCTTCCCTTCCCTTCCCTTCCCTTCCCTTCCCTTCCCTTCCCTTCCCTTCCCTTCTTGGTGACTTGGAGCACACACAGCACCGCTGCTGTGCCCTTCCCTTCCCTTCCCTTCCCTTCCCTTCCCTTCCCTTCCCTTCCCTTCCCCCATCCTAGCAAGCTGATGTGTTTTGGTGACTTGGAGCACACACCCACTTGAGCAGACAGGGAATTTTGGAAGGACTTTGGGGCAATCAGAGTTTGTCAGTTCTTTGCTAGAAGTTCTGCTTTCCAGCCCAAAAAGTTTTGGGCTGAGTTTTGGACTCAGATGTGGCTCTTGGGGCCTGCAGAGCTGCTAATGCAAGAGCAGTACCATTCTGGATTTCCCTAGGAATCAGCAGACAGCTGCTGTTTTCACAGAATGGTTTTGACTTCAATTTCTAGCCTGTTCCCTTCTGTTAGGGTCTACAGGCACCACTCTTGAGTTACTTTTCCTGTTCTTTATGGGTAACACAGAAATACAGGTTGGAAAGGGCTGGGGAGGTTATCCAGTCCAGGCTCCTGCTCACAGCCAGGCCAGAGTCAGGCTGGTCAGGGCCTTTTCAGTCACATTTTGAAAATCTACAGAATGGAAATTCTTCAACTTCTTAGGCAACCTGAGCCCCTCCTGCCAAGCCCTTCCTGTGACACAAACAAGCAGTTACAAATCCCTGTGTTGTTCCCTTTCCTTCCAGGAAACAAGTCTGACCTAAGTGACCTTAGAGAGGTTCAGCTGGAAGAAGCGCAGAGCCTGGCTGAACACTATGACAACATCATCTGTGCCATAGAGACCTCAGCAAAGGACTCCAGCAACGTGGAGGAGGCCTTTGTGAAGATGGCCACAGAGCTGATGATGAGGCATGGAGGGCCCATGTTCAGTGAGAAGAACACTGACAGCATCAAGCTTGACAGCAAAGACGTTGTGGAAGGCTGGGGGTGTGGTTGCTGATAAGAGGTAGCTGATATCCCTGACTTTACTGGAGTTTAGATGGTGCTTCACCCTAATGCTGAGTAGCATGGTAGCCATATCCTCCTCCTCCTCCTGTGAAACCAGCAATTTTGTAGAAATTAGACACAATCCTGTTTGCTTTGGTGTCTTATTTGTAAAAAGGGACTTTGGAGAGGTGGTCCTAAAAGTCAAACCCTCTGAAAAACTTACTCAACATTTGTCCCCACGGTTTTATTTTCTGTAACCTTCATACGAGTTACAAAAATGGAGGAAATGACTTTGAACTTGGTGTTTTGGGGTGGGAACACATTTGGCTGGGGAAGAGACTGATGCACACCCAAAGGTCTGAGCATTTAGCATGGCACTGTGGCAAAGGAGGTCACTTTTGGAGCAGGCAGTCTTGACAGTATCTCTCCAAATGCTCAGCACTCCAGCAGTGACCAGGCAGTGGCAGTGATAATGGTATTTCAAGGGCCAGAACAGCCAAGATTTTGATTTCAGGACCAAATAGCAGTCTATGGATTGCTGGTTGCTGTTGGAGCAGGCCCAGGTGGGGGAGCTCCTCTCAGGTTTTGTTACCATTTGAAGTTTTAACAGAAAGCAGAACCAGCCTGAGCACTGTCGCTGGACCAGGGGGGTGATTTAAAGCAGCCTTGAGGAGAGGGAAGATGCATTTCATTTGCCTGTTGTTTGCACAGTGATAGCTCCTCTTTCCAGGTGGGAGCATCACTGAGATTTTGCCCTCAGGTCTCATCATTTCATTGCACAACTCAAGCCCTGCACCACTGGAAACAGGAGCTGAGAAGCCTTGACCTGGCTGTAGCCAAGCTCTCTTGCCATGTGCCTGATGGTCAAACACAGGCCTCATTCTGTCAGGCATTTGGTGTTACATTGCCAGAGTGCATCAGTGGCATAAGTGGATTTGATTTCTTTATTGGTTTTGTTTTTTAAACCATCTCTTTAAATACTGCATGGGCATATAATGGGAAAGAAGACCTCAGAATAGCTGAGAACTGCATGAGTGCAGAGAGACCAGTGTCTTTTTGAGTGATTCCCTCCCAGCTTTGTACCCAAATGTTCCCCTCTCCCTATCACAAGTTACCACTTGCTACTCATTTCTTCAGAACACTCAGCAGGAAAAATCTTTCATAGTGGATCAGAAGTCTACATAAAGTAAAATAGATTTCATAATGCAGCTCTTTCAGCTGCAGCTCTGTAGAGTCCCTTGTAGATGTAGCTGAGGTACTGATGGATTCCTCTGCAGTTACACTCTCAGGCACCTTACAAAAGTGGATTTGCAAAGAGAGCAGGAGCAGCAATATTTTAAATTCTGCAGATAAAGCAGAGGTGTTCAGGTATGGCAAGGGAATTTTGCAATCCTGATAATTGGAAGGAGTCACTTTTCCAGAAGCACCATTTGAAGGCAATGTCTTGTCTCTTTGAAAAAATCCAGGTCAGAAAGGACTTGAATTGTTTTGCTATGAGGGCTGCACCAGTTCAGTCATCCAACATATCCAGTGTCATGAAAATTAGGAAGATTTAGGAAAGGGCTAATGGATACCAATTTTAATCCTATTCATCTTCCTGTAGCAAATATTGAACCAATCTCTGTTCTTTCTGGTTTTTTAAACTGTGAGGTAGATAACTGAGGAGTAATGTGTGCTTTGTAGCCTGTTTGCTTCTATATAAGGGGTTAGTTTTTAAATTTTATAGTTGTGAGAATGAAAAGGCCTTAAATTTTTCAACTAGTATAGTTTTCACAATTCTGGTATTTTCTGCAGAAGGGCAGGCTGAGCTGCAGTACTTGGTAGTGCTTTTGGATGGTTTTCCAGGATATTCCTGCTTCCAAAGATAGTAGGCAATAAATACCCAGTTAGGCAGTTGGGAATTTGAAATTGGGAATGGGAATGAAAATGGGAATTTTCCAAACCCTGGAGCTGTTGGTGTATTCCCTGTGTTCTGCTCTCAGGAGAAACTGTGAAGTCAGTCAAGCTACAGCTGGGTGCTGGTGGCTGCTTTTCCTGCTGGTGAGGCCCTCCAGGCACAGAATATTTGCAGACATTTGATTTTCCCATTGCAGTTTGTACGTGTGGGTCGTGGTCCTGCAGTTCTGCTGCAGCAGGGACCCCCAGATGAGCTCAGCCCCACTTCCTGCAGCATTAGTGCCAAATCTTTCACTGCTGAGAAAAACCCATTTGCATTTGAGAACAGTATTGCTACTTCTCAGACTGAAATCCATAGTTTACATAGCAACTCATCTTAAAACTGGAACAAGAAGCAAAATGAACATAAATCCTGCTTCCAGTGCAGCCAGTGAGTGATTGTGATTTTACAGTAGATGAAGAACTGAGGAATTATTGATCCATTCTCTTCGTTTTGAGGTTTGTTTAGTGAATAAGTAGAATTAGACCAGGCACTACAATTTTCATTACAATTTGCCTGGATTTATCTCTTAAACTAGGCTTGAAGGGTGAGGCTCTGTCTGCAGGTGAGTCTGGTTCAGTCAGAAAATGTGCAATACAGCAACAGTGATTTGTTTGCTGTACTTTAAATGAAGGCACCAATTCCAATTAGTTTTCAGTTTCCTGCAGAAAACTAAAACCTTGGCTTTAAATCAGTTTTGTCTTTTAACTCTTGGCTCTTTTGTCTTGTAACAAATGGAGTACAAGTTTGCATGCCCTCTTAACTGAACAAAAGAAATAGAAGACGGCTTAGTTTATTTTTAATTTTTTTTTTCAGAAGAAACCTGACAACCTGGTTTATTTTTTACATTAGCAGCTGGTGGTGCTTGGGCTGTCAGGAGTTAAAGTTTATTTTGATTACCAAACCCTTCCTTTGTTCACTGCCCACCAGCCTGGGAGCTCCTTGACCAGAAATACACAGAAAATGTGGAGATTTTCACTGCTCTGCTGAAGGTTTTATCAAACCTGGGGCTCTCACCCAGCTATGGAATTCAGGAATTAGGTTGGTTTAACTCCATTAATCCTATTGAAACCAAAAGCCTACCTGGGTGGAGAGAGTGAGGAGCAATAAACCTGAGATTTATGGGTAAAAAGCTGAGTTTCACCTCTCAGGGTATAAATGGGCACTGGTGTACATCAAGTGAATAATTCAGTAGTGCTTGTTCAGAGTTCACAGCATCAACATTTGCCAGGAAATCTCTTTACTGCCAGTTGAACATTAACAAGGCTATGGTGCAGTAATTGCTTTTAAGCAGATCCCCTTGGCTGATCATGTATTTGCATTAGTATTTATCATTTCTTTTTGGCAGTACCAAAGTGTGCAAAAATATTACAAAAGCACAGGAGGGGACATTGATCTCTGCCTTGTAGCACTTGGGAGTGGAATGCAGAGGCAGATACTGAAATGAAATCATCAGCAGAATGTAGTTCCCAGGAGCCTTTGTTACCCTTTGTATTGATTTTAAGCTAATTTTATCTCCAGTTTCTCATCCAGTCCATCATCATGGATGGAACTTGTACAAATATTTATAATTACATCAATATAAAACCAAATGCCAGCCCAGAAACCTGCCAATGTTTGCTTAGCAAAACAAAATTTGAGAAAAATGAAAATACTGAAGAACAGAGGAGAAGTCCTGATGATTTTCTTGCTCTCACTGTACTGGCAAGCAGGTTTTTCAGGGGGAAAAATCCAAATTAAGCCCAGCTAAAACCGCTAATAGCTCTCCTGTTAGTTAGCTAATGCTGATAGATTTCCAAGAACTTCACCAAAAGTGGAACTTTTGCTCCTTTTGGGTGCCTGGGCTGTCATACGTGACAGCAAGGGTTTGGGAGATTGTCCTTTGGACATGGCATGCAAACTTGTCCTGAAAAGTTGAAGACATTTTTTAAAAGTGAGCCAGGAGCTGAAAAGGTCCTGACCTTCAAAGGAGCTGAATTCACACAGACAGAAAGCTGCAGGCAGATGCCTCCCAACGTCTTCAAAAGCATCTCGGTACCTTTGCAAATAAAGCACAAAACTTGTGGGGAAGTGGTTTTGCACTATAGGGAAATAATTATCAGAGAAAAAAAAATCATTAATGTGAAAGGCAGAGCATCTTGATTATTCTGCATTTTTCATGTTCATTTCCTAGTTCAATGCTGTGCATAAGTAAGATTTTTCCCTTTATAAATGATATTAAAATAGATAAAGTGTGAAAAGTAGTTTGATACTTGACAAAATAAATGCTTTCTTAGGAGAGTGATAATGTTGATGAGGAGAATAACTTTGCTGATAGGGTTTGGTGGTGCAGTGTCAGGGATTCCCCACAGAGTTGTGTTGGAATGATGTGAGACACAAAAACCATTCCCAAAACAGGGGAAGCCACTGGGGGACACCAGACCCTGTCCTGCCTGCCAGACAGAAAATAGATGCAGGCTGGTACTGAGCTGAAAGTGAATTTAGTTCTTTGTAACTGTTTTTAAAGATTTCTGTTTCAGATTTCTGATAGGCAGATGTGCTCTGTGCTGTCAGGCAGATTTTCCCTCTGCTGTGCCTCACTCGCTGAGATCTGCCAGGTAAAAACCCCACAAGTGCAGAGAAGGGAGCATCCCAGCCAGTCTGGCTCACACACACCTCTGGGGGGGAAGGAAAAAATCTCTAATTCATATTGAATTCATTCACTGCATTCCAAAATTATTTCAGGGGTTTGGGTGATAACATTGTTAAAATGGTTCTGCATTTTCTAGGACAAATCTGTTGCTTTTCGAGGTTTTTTCGAGAGATGCAGGCTGTACATTTCTAATCATCAGTAACTGTTTTGCTTTTAAACTTTCTTATCTCAATACTGGCTAAATGATTTGGAATTTGAGGAGACAAGGGAGCAAGCTTGCATACTACAGTAATTTTTTATACTTTACCTTCATCTATTTATGAATTTATTATGAGAAGTATTTTTAAACATGAAACCTGCTTTTGTTGTGAATTTTAGCAAAGTAGTGGATACATTGTACTGTGTATCATTAAAAAAGGTTTAATTAAAGTAAACATTTGGCAATTAATACCTTTTGTTGTTATTTTATGCATGTACCTTGTGGTATATGGTGAGAAACAAAATCAATTTTAGGAAATTATGTATTCTGTCCTGCAGTGATGTATGGTCTGCTTTTACCAAGATATGACCAAATGTAACAAATGGTGCTGAACTAACTTCCTCTTACCCTCCAAATATCCATCACCTCCAGCAATGCGTGCACTTCCAATTGTTCCACTTAGCAAACTCTCCAGCAGAGCTGTCTGGAAGATGAGGAATGAAACCCCAAATGCTCAGTGTTGGAGAAGTGCAGATAACCCTCGCAGTGCTTGCAATTAACTGTGAACAATGCTGTACCTCCCCAGGGGAATGTTTAGATCCTGGACTTGATTGAAGTAAATTAAACAAAGCAACACCCCTTGCTCTTTGCTTGGCTCTTTAATTTGAGCGTCAGCAGATGGGAGTTGGTGATCCACAGGAGGCAAATACTGAATTTCTTGGTTTGCACTGTCTGCTGCTTCCATGACAGCCTCAGGTGCCAAAGGAGGAGTTGTCAGTGCAATGGCCAGGCTCCAGAGCTGGCTCCTCAGGGTGCTGCTGCAGCTGGATTTGTCACTGAATTCTCCTTAAGGACACATTTTTACTGTGACTGCCCTGGCAGGGTGTGCTGGAGGGAATCAGTGAGAGAGGGAAACAGTGCAGGTGTCATGAGTAACATCTGCTCCTGGGAGGGACTGACCTGCATTTCCTCATCTTCTACACATTAAACTGGAGTTTCTAAATCTGTCTGGGCAAAAAAAACCCCAACTTTTCCCTTTTAATGGCTTGTTATAAGTGCATGTGATTCCCAGAAATTATTTCCCATTTTTGGGAACTCTCCCTGGAATTCCCCAAGAATGTGAAATAGTTTGGATAAAAGAAATCTACACACACTACAACTATTTTACATTGGCTGTGGTGAACTAACTTTTCACTATGTAGTTTGTACCTGCAAAAAAACCCCTGTATTTTTTAAAGTTTACTGAATATTTTTCCTCCACATCTGTGGGCAGGAAGTTAACTGTTAAACTAGCAAAAAGCATTTTCCCAGGTACAATTCCATAAAACAAGACACCAATCCCAAATCCTATAGGAAATCTGACTCTGAGATTCTTACCTGTACACCTGGTGCTGCTTCTGCTTCAGGAACAGATCAATAAATAAACCAATAAATAAAGAAATCACCTGCTGGGTGTTAAATTATAAAGCATGTTCAGCATGATCCCAGTACTGAATTCTGAGCTTGGCATAAAAACCAACACAATGCATGGAGGAGAGGTTTTAGTTAAGACCTGCTGAGTGCCAGGTGGTCTGAATTAGACAAATTAAAGCAATCTTTACACAAAGTAAACCCACCTGTGCTGTTTGGAATATGCACTCATCTGTTTTACTCACAGAAACACTTTCCTGAAACTTGTAAGTGTGCAGCCTGTTTCTGTCAATGTTGAAAACAGGATTTATCTCACCTTGTCCAGACAAGAGTTTACCACAGGCTGTGTGAGATGTGCTGTGATATCTGTTAGTCCCCATTTCTGTACAAGTTACAGAGCATACAAGGGCACCCCTGAGTTCCACAGAAACTCCTGTAGTAATCCCAGCTTCTCCCCTTTACAATGATGGAAGGAGATTTCCACCTCTTTTGGCAGCTGCCTTCTGTGTGTACTGTTATCCAGGTCACTATTTCTACTAATTTCCTTTATTTCCTTAATCTGCTGTTTTTTCAGCATTTTGGCTTTTTGAGGGTCTGCCACTCACCAAGCTGGAGCTCAGTCCATGGAGCTGGAGAATCTGGAATACCCTGAGCCTTGGAGGGTTTTAGATTTTGCTGGTGATGGGACAGAGAAAAGGGGACTGTTTTCCTTTTCTACAAACACATTTTGTGTTAACGTTTCTGTTACAGTTCCTTCATGAACCTTTTGAAGTGTTTGTCCACATTGTAGAGAAAAAAAGGAGAAACACACAGAACATTTTCTGTTCTTCAGCAACTCCCAACATTTTTATTCCTTGCTTCACCAATTCTGGTAAAGTTAGAGAGTTTTGCAACATGCTTTAGTACTGAAACAATGTGGCTTTAAATCATCCTGACCTTACAGAATTACAGTCTTAGATTCAGCGTTCTTTGCAAATACTTGGTAAATGACAGGACAGTGCTAAAGGAACAGGTAGGTATCTGTTCATTGTACCAATAAAAAGGCAAGAATGTGCTGCTGTAAATACTTTTCCAGTGAAGAAGCAGGAAATGAACTGTTCAGGGCAGTGTCCTCACACTGCGTGCAGTGAGACACTGAAAGCTACTCAGGAAACATTGCAAGAGATGGATCAACAATCCTGGCAGTGCAGGGGGTTACAGTGACAAAATCTGACTGCACAGCAGCCCTGGGCTCTCAGAGCTGCTGCTGGGGTCAGGAGCAGGGAAGGATTTGGCCAGGAAGTCATTCTGACAGCCCTGCAGGAACCTGGGAGAATGAACACCCAGGTTTTGTTTGTACAATTTCTGTTTAAAAAAAAATAAATAAATCTTAAAAACCTGACTAGTCCCTAATGTGGATTGATCTCTGTGTGTAAGTTGACTTTGGTTTAAAACAATTAATTGGGTTATGTTTTCCAAGCTTATGTGTTATAACAAATAACACAGAAATATTTTCAAGGCATCTTCGGGATGAAAACTTTGGAATTATTTTACAAAAATAACAAAAAATAAATTACTCTTTTTAAACTAACAGCTATAAAATCCATGAACCAAACAACATATAACATTGACATGAGATGAAATATATTACACTAAAGGCCAGTTAATTACCACAGTGGTATGAGGCTTCAAGTAAATTAGGAGGCACTTTTTGGCTGAGCAGTAGTCACGGATTCAGTGTAAAGTTCCAACTCACAGGAACACATGAAACAAGACTGCTAAAGCCTTTCAAGGTTCAAAATTCAAAAAAGGAGAGGAGGAAAGGAAAGGAAAGGAAAGGAAAGGAAAGGAAAGGAAAGGAAAGGAAAGGAAAGGAAAGGAAAGGAAAGGAAAGGAAAGGAAAGGAAAGGAAAGGAAAGGAAAGGAAAGGAAAGGAAAGGAAAGGAAAGGAAAGGAAAGGAAAGGAAAGGAAAGGAAAGGAAAAGGAAAGAAAGGAAAGGAAAGGAAAGGAAAGGAAAGGAAAGGAAAGGATGCATATAGAAAGGCAAAGAGCAAAAAGGCCACAGAGGGCACCCAGGTCTGCTGCTTCCCTTCCTGGACTATGGAGTTCCAACACAATTAAGGCTTCACACAGCAGAGAGGAGCAATAAAACTCCAGGGACATGGCAGAACAGACACAAGGAAAGGCAGCAGCAGGTCAGATGAGAGCAAGTCCAAAGTGGAACAGATTGAACTCCACTCTGATTGAAGGGAGCATTCAGTACTTGCAGAATTCCAAGCATTAATACTTGTTGTGCTCTGTACAGCCCACGTGGAATGGACTGAGTGACCCCAGCACCACAATCTGGTATCCTCAAGATCCTCAAAACTAAATCTTCCAGCAAACAAAAGGAGGTGCTGTCATGGAGGGGTTTAAGTACCAGTACATGAATAGGTTACTATGAAATATTGCTGTTAAAGTCCCTAACATAACAAAGAGGAAGACAATAAAGGGCAACTCCATCCATAAATTACATATTTAGAAGCACTATAAAAAGCATTATTGATATTCAATATAATCAAACACACATATGTACTACTAATAACCATACCTAATAGAAGATTGTATTGATTCAGAGGTTAAAAAATTTAGAGGGCAGCACTTTGTGGCACTCCTGTAAAGCACAGTGTGTTTTGGGCAAGAAAAGCACAGCACTGAGTGGTCCTTAAGAAATCCTGTCACCTCAACGAGGTGCAAAGTTCTCCAGCTGGAAGACCAGGTCTACAGCAGCATCCACATCGGGCACGATGTGGTCTGGCTCCACCAAGGCGGGGTCAAAGCTGAAATCCCTGTGCCCGTGGAACACATTCTCAGCCACGCTGTCCCCGCTGGGCAGGGCCACCTCGCTGTGGGGGTCGTACACCCCGGTGCAGACCAGCACGGACCTGCAGCGGGCAGCAGCTGCAGGTGCCAGCTCCGTGTCCCAGCCGAGGCCAGGGGCGGTGCCTGCAGGTGCCAGCTCCGTGTCCCAGCCGGGGCCAGGCTGGAGGCGCTGGGGGAGCTGGGCAGGGGCAGTGCCTGCCGCAGCCTTGGCCTGCAGGCGGGCTCTGGGGCAGCTCTCCTGCAGGTAGCGGTTGTACAGGTTGGCTCCGTACACATCCGTCATCACATTGTCCCTGCAAAGCACAAACTCGGTCAGCACCTCAGCTGCAGCTGTCAAAGGCATTCTTGCATTTCATCATTTGAAATAGAGATTGTTGTATTCCACTGCATAGTTTATTTAGTTGGTGTTTTGAGCTGGGTGATTGGAAATTTGTACTGAGTATGTTATGTCACGTAGATTGTTATTTCCCCTCTCCCATTACATGGTCTTTCCCTCATCCACCCCTCTGCTGTACCCCCTTGGGCTCTGCCCCCCTGGTTACCCCTCTCCTCACCCCTCCTCCATGGGATCCCATTGACTGCAGTCCTCTTCCCCCGCCCCCATCCCTCGGGTATAAAGCTCCCCTGCAAGAAGGACACGCTTTCTTTTCCACCTGGGAGATCACCAGAGGTTGAGGTGTCCCTTCTCCAGCCAATAAACAGGACGCTGGTTCCCATGTGGAGAAGAGCCTTTCTCATCTTTTACTTTGTCCATGTAAAACCGTGCAGGCCAGGGTCCAGAGCTAGCCAGAGTGGCCTCAAACAACAGCCCGAGAGATGCGGATCTTACAAGAGATTTTTGGAGTTCATTTGAGTTAGCAATATGAATTAAGCATTATTATTTTAGCTTGTAGAATTATGTGTTGAATTTTAACCTTTTACTTAAGAAACCTCTGCCATGATACAAAGGGCATAGGAAAATGCAAATTTCTGAAGCTTCTTGCATCAAGAACAATACCGGGAGAAGATCAAGAGATGCAAGAAAGCCAGATAAAGGGGCTCCTCTGTCTCCAAGCTGATCAACACCAACAGACATACTCAGATAAGCTCCAAGGGGCATACAGTATGGGTAAATGAAGGTGGTATAAAATGTAATCTTATCCCCTAAAGAGTTGCAGCTGAACCAATTAGTAAAGATTAGGAGCAGGCCTGATGTTAACAGGCCACACCTGTAGCCAATAAGAAGAGTGTTATAAAAGAGTGGATTGGTGAGAACTGGAGTCAGTTGGCTGCTGTGAGGACACGGGAGAGGCAGTGCCTAGAGGAGCTGCCCACGAGAAACATCAAGGAGGTACGAAACTCCGGCAATATGGAGCCCTTGCAATATAATGACAATAGAACTCGTGCACTACAATGACAACACTAAGGACCAAAGTATATGTGCAAATGAGAAAAGTTACAAGTTCAATGCTGAGCAAGACCACAATCTTAGGCCTCAGAGATCACTGAGAGACCCCCGTGCGACCACCACAGCCAACAACGCATGCCCAGAAGGGCATGGATCTGATTACCATGCGAGGCGAGGACAGATGGGGCCAGGGGTTGAATATGCATGGCAAGGTTGTGCAAGGTAATGAATATGGAACATCTTCGAGAATAAAGACATGGGTCAGACTGAGGCTCAGGGCACAAGTTTTCACGAGAGCTGTCTCGCTTGTGCCGGCTGCTGACAATACATACCCACTTCATAACTACACAAGGTTGTGGAGTCTATTTATTCTGCGTATTGCTTCAATTTCATCGAACACTTTACTGTATACTTTACACAACTTTGTGTGGAATCAGGCAGACTGGGAGAAGTCCCACCCCTCAGCTATTTTATTGCACAGTTTCCATGAAGCATAACAGGATAAAAATGAATCTCTCTCCATACTGGGGCAAGGGGAGAGAAAATCAAGGTATGAGCAGCCCATGAATGAGCTTATTATATTGCCAAACGTCTTGGAGATTCTGAAACAGTCTTTTATACAATGCAGCTTTATCCTTTTCTCTGAAAGGGATTCTATGATGTGGCAGCACATGCAGTAGCATATGACCAACCTAAATGACCTCAGAGATAAAGTCTAGGTCTGCAGTCCCTAACTGTCCTTTGCTCAAAGGCAGTTGGTGTTACACCACTAAACCTAACAGAATAAACACCCAAGCAAACCCTTTGTGTTAGATTTACATACCCTATTACAGGGAAAAAAAAAATCAGGAGAAATCTTTGTTGCGTATAAAACACCTTTTGTGCTTCTGCAGAAATTACACAGAAAAAAGAGCAAAGCATCATTAATCTTTAAGATTAGAAATGTCATGAAAGATATACCATGGCACCAAGAAAATTAGATGGTCTTAATGGTAGGAGAAACAAGCTGGTGTGTTTTTCTTGGCTGGCATTTACACTGTGAGTAATTTCCTGGTGTATTTGTCAGGCTCAGCACACCTGACCCCACAGCACAGAGGGTTTGGGATTTCCTGCTGTACCTGTGGGGCTCAGCACAGCTTACCCCACAGCATAGAGGGTTTGGATGGGCTGCTCCCAGCTCCTCTGCAGGGCCTGGGCCCGGATCAGGTGCTCTGCATACTGGTATGTCAGCCTGCTGGGTTTGCCCATCAGCGCCTCGTACTTCAGGTCTTTGCCAGTGATCTTCTTGTAAATGTTTTCCAAACAAACCATGAACGTTCCGTGCCCAAACCTACGGAGATATAAATCCAAACCATGAATGTTTTGTATCCAAACCTACACTGATAAAAAACCAAACCATGAATGTAACCATGAACATTCCATGCCCAAACCTACAGAGCTATAAATCCAAACCATGAACTTTCCATCCCCAAACCTACACGAATATAAATCCAAACCATGAACATTCTGTTTCCAAATCTACAGAGATATAAAACCAAACCATGAACGTTCCATGCCCAAACCTAGAGAGATACAAAACCAAACCATGAACATTCTGTGTCCAAACCTACAGAGATATAAATCCAAACCATGAATGTTCCATCCCCAAACCTACACAGATATAAAGCCAAACTATGAATGTTCTGTGTCCAAACCTACACAGATAAAAAACCAAACCATGAATGTTTTGTGTCCAAACCTACACAGATATAAAACCAAACCATGAATGTTCCATCCCCAAATCTACACAGATATAAAACCAAGCCATGAATGTTCCATGCCCAAACCTACACAGATATAATACCATATCAAATTACATTATGCACAGATTTAAAACATCAAACAAGGCTTTTTTATTTCATTATTTTTAGGAATAAATCGTGTCCTGCAACTATCAAATTCTGCTCAGCATGCAAGATTTCTGCAGCTGGTTCACTGAAAATTAAGTGCTGATTAGCTGAACAACTGACACCACAATAAACCCACATTATGGGATGGCACAACAAATTTATCTAATTTTAAAATTGCTCACTGGAGGCATCCTGGCTGTCTCAATGCAGCCTGAAGCCATCACACATATATCTTTTCCAGTGTGTTAATTAGAGATGGCCTCTGCTTCTAAAGACTGGTATCTGAGCAGATCTTTGACCCAGGACTGAGGCAGAAATCAAGTCACAGTAAGAAGTTTCTATTTCAAATTACAGACTGAAGGGAAGGGAGGGGAAACAAACCTATTAGAGAAGTCCCCTCTATTGAAAGCAAAATCAAACAAAACCACTCTAAGAGGTCCTGGCACCTTGTTCTGTGTGTTCTTTTTTTCTTGTGTTCCCTAAAGAGCTCACTGCATTGTCCTCAGCCCAGAACCACTCACTGCTTTCAACCAGCAGGGTCAGCCCTTTACCCTACCAGGAAAAGAGAAATTCCAAAGAGGGACCTAATGAAATGAAACAATGGCCTTGATAATTTTTTTCATTTTTGCCTTTGAACCGAGGCTCTGAGGCCCTCAGGAAAAACCTCTCTTTCTCCCTTGTTCTGGGACTGAGGAAATAAAAGGTTTAGAGCTTAAAAGCAGCTTTTCTCTTGAGAAGTGATTTCCTGGATGCAACAATGCAGCCAGCAGCCAGGCAGCATTAGCTGAAAGTGCATTAGAGATGTTGCATCCAAAGCCAAGCCATCAAGCATTCTGTATTCAAGGGCTGACTCTGAATCCTGCTGGAAAAATGAGGAAGCCCCAAATAAATCCCAATGACATGAATAACGCACTTACCTTGGGGACTGTGCCTCAGCCACCCACATCAGGTCCATGTTACAGGCCAGCACAGGAATGTGAGGGTAGTTCTCCTGCCCATAGGGATTGCCAGGATAGCCACTGGTCAGCAGAACATCAATTATCAGCTGCAGGCTGGTTTCCCATCTCACTGGCTCCCCAAACAGCACCACAGCTGTGAGAAGCACAGGCACAGAACAGCCATGGAATTGTTAACAGAGCACTGAAAACTTGGCCTAAAGAGACTGAACAAGTCATTTAAAATAACCAGGAACTGATCAAACATTAATTTAGGGGCTTAATATATCACATGCCCATCCAGTCGCAGAAATCTCAGAAGTAACAAGATTTCACCTACTGTAAAATCTGCAGGTTTAGGAATTTTATTTTACAGGTGATGTTTCCCCAGAAATTACAATATTAACTTCTGAATTGTATTTCTAATTCTTCCATAATTGATGAGTTTCCTATTTACACACAGTATTTAAATACAACACCAGAGATGTTAATTTGTTCATTTCAGAACACACACTGAATGTCGTTTTTAAAAACTGCTTTGGTCTCCAGCAGTTATCTGACATGGATATTTTTAAATCCTAAGGTCCAATTTCTACTTTCCTGTAGTTCAGATGAGATGAGAGTGAACACAAGACCCTTCTCATACTACAGCTGATCCTCACTACTTGTAAGAACAAGATTAATTATTTCTGAATAATGAACATCAGTTCATTCCTCATTTATGAAAGAAGAGCAACAATAGCCTGTTAAAGGCAGATGAAGAGGAAAAGAGACCTCACATACCCTTCAAACTTCAAAACCCAGTGGCTGAAAACTGCACACATTAAAAAACAGCTTCCCAACACATGATGCTTTCAAATGAATGACAGATGTCATTAACAAGGAAATTTTAGGATTGTCTCAGACAAATTTTCAAAGTGCCCAACAATCTAAAAATAATTTCTGATAAATAAAATAAAATAAAATAAAATAATTTCATTTATTAATGGAAATATGCAAGTTAAATAAAGATAACTGACCCTCAATCTTGGGAAGCTCCACAGCAGACGGGGACTGCAATAAGAAAAAAGTGAAAGTTTTCTACAAGATGAAACATCTGTTTTTAACAGAATAAATTCAAGCACAGCTCCCACAGCTGCCTCCTGCCACTCCAAGAGGAAATGCACTCTATATTGGTATATTCCTGATGTCAGTTCACTGAGAAACTTGTGTTTCCTCTCTGAAGTGACACCTCTGGCACAGGGACAGCAGTGACTGTGCTGTACCTGCCCCTGCCTCCTGCTGCTCCTCAGCTGCCTCTGGAGTTTTTTAACTCCAGTTGTTAAAATTACTTGTGTTGTGATTTCAGTTGTTTAAATTACTTGTTTAATTAGTTGTTTTAACTACTTGTGTAGAAACTATGGATGTTTATTTTTCCACAGGAGTAAGAGGCCTCCAGCAGTACCAAGACATTTGAAAAACAGTTTTTGAGATGTTTTTCTTTAACACTTCTAGTAAAGAATGCACTGTATAACATGTAATATATTTGCTAAACAATTAAGAGTCTGCACTTCATTATTTACTCTGTGTGGTGACAAACACTTTAACAGGTTCTTGACCTTCCCCACAGCTGAGCTATGATCCTGTGAGCCACAGAGAATGTCCTTATTACAAGTGAGGAAATCCACTTTGTAGGCTGGCCCTGAGCATGTACAGCACACCCAGATATATTCACTTCTGCTTTAATTCTGCACAATCCAACTGCAACCACTGTACCTAGTGCTGCCATTTAAATAGTGCTGTAAACAGCAAAGGGAGTCCTTTGAGGGAAAATGATTTCTCTTCAAAGCATTCATCTGCAATCAAAGCAACCTCATGGGTTAGAAACAATAGCAACACAATCATATATTCAGGGAAAAGCTATGTTATCTTCCACACCTTCTGAGGAAGCAAATCAGCTTTCCAAGGCAGATTTTGCATTAGGTATCTGTATTAGAATTGTGAGTTTTCCCACAACAGCAGGCTATAAAATCAAAGGCTGGGTTAAAGAATTACTGCTGAGAGAAAGGAGTTGTTCTTGAGAATGCTGTAATAAAACAAATAAGGAAGCAGAAAAGCAAAGTCAAAATACAATGTAAGAAGAGCAGCATTAGCTAGGTAGTTAAATATTGATCCCTGTTATATAGGATGTCATGCAAGGAGCAAACAGAGAGGTTTGAAACACAAATCTCACTCACCAGGACATTGGGTCTTCTGTCATGGTCAACTGCATCGAGCAGAGGGCGTTTCTCCCTCAGGGTGTCAATGGTGATGGGCTGGCAGAAGCCAAGGCTGGGGCAACCAGCTAAGGACACACAGCTGCTCACAGGGAAAGGTTTTCTACCTGCTCATTCCACCTTAACCATTCAAAGGTATTCAACTGACAAATTAGTTAGCAATGAAAGCAACATCAAAGACAGAATTTCCTTCTGTGAGGCAAAAGGTGATTGTCCCACTGCTGATAAATGAGAGACCAAAGTTCTTCTCTTTTGTTTTCAGTCCTCTCATCTACTTCTCTCTTAGCCAAGCCTAATGAATTTTGAATTTAGAAATGCATTTCTAAGAGACAATACCTTCAATACCTTTTTCTCAGTTTTGTAGCTCAAATAGAGCTTATGTTAAAAGTTGTATATACATTTTTACAGCTTATGATTTACACCAACTTCAATGAAAATCCCACTGAAGGAAGAAGTGCAGAAGGGACTTAATGGAAGTCTGAGCAAAGCTTATGCAAAAGTTAAGGCTACTAAGTTACAGTTTGAAATTTTGATACCACCACGATATCAATATTATTCAAGTCCTTTGGGCACTTGGTATAAAACTACATTCAAACATAAACTGGGCACCATACTAGGAACTATCATTACTATTTATTACTGCATTTGTAGGGTTGAAATATTTGATTTTCACTTCATCCATAGGCTCCC
This sequence comes from Geospiza fortis, assembly GCF_000277835.1. Classification (NCBI taxonomy): domain Eukaryota; kingdom Metazoa; phylum Chordata; class Aves; order Passeriformes; family Thraupidae; genus Geospiza; species Geospiza fortis. The sequence goes on from NW_005054626.1 coordinate 90,244, forward strand.
CTGAAACTGATTAAGAAAAACACTTCGGCAGAAACTTGTTGGTTTTTTTAAAGATACTCTTGGGCAATATCAAGAAGGGGTCCTTGTCCAGATACCAGGACACATTTTTTATGATAACGCTTGAACATCCGCAGAGGACTGTGGGACATCATCACTTGATCTTGGGAAATCTGTTTGGGATTTAAAAACAAAAGGACTCTGTTGTGTTTCAGAGAAGTTGTTTATACATAGATTCAATTAACAGATGTGACAGATTCCAGGAATTACATAACAATCAGCATTTTCTCCTTTCACAAATGCTGTGTTGATAATATGCCAGAAAAAAATACCTTACTGACAAGTTATCACACATCCCCCTTTCAGCTTCCAGCTCGATTCAACATGAACAAGCCTTTCTCTCCTGGTTTTGTAAAATTACCACATTAATTTGGAAGCAAACAGGGAATCAGAATTCATTCCAACTGTGGGCCCTTTGCTAAACTGCAGCTGTGATTTAATTGTACCAGATTACCATCTTCTTTTAGTTTACATATCCCCACCCCTTCAACAGGACAGGTAGCAACCAGTAAGACTATTAGTCTGGAAAGATGCTCCTGTGAATCACTACTTACCATCTTTCCAAAGAAATACCTTTAGCTTTACTATTGGAAAAACCAGTGCTTTTACCAGTTAGTTTTGGACAGCACTTTTTACTTTCAGCAAAGCACGTCAGGGGGCTTAAGGGAAAAGCAGCCCTGATGAGCTGAGCAGCATTTAACGGAAGAGAACACACGTGACACATCCAACATGCAATAAATGGCATTGAGGTGACTCACTGGAACCCCCAGCAGGTGGGACAGCTGCTCAGCCTTCTTCTGGCGCAGGCAGTTCCCAGCGTTGGTGACAAAGACCACGGGCACCAGGAACTGTCCCTGAGGGTTGACCAGCTTGCCAAAGGCTGCTCTGGCAGCAGGAAAGGGGGGCCTGCCTCGCACCAGCACCCCATCAATGTCAAACAGGAATCCAAAGGATGGCAGCAAGCTGGGCTGGAAGGAGGGATGAAATCAAAGGGTACATTAGTTACGCCTGTCCTTAGATATCACATTAAATATTACATATTACATTAAATATTACACATTACATTAAATATTACATATTACATTCAATATTACATATTTGATAGAGGTTACAGCAGCTACAGCCCTCTGAGAACAGACACCTCCACCGAGAGCAGGGGAGCTATAACCCAGCACATCTTCATGTGCCTTATAGGTACATCTTCATGCTAAAAACATGTTGACACAAGCAGCACCACAACTCCCTCTGCCCTGTGCATACAGACTCATGAGAGCTATTTTGCCTTACAAATAGTTTCAGACTATTACAGAAGATAGGGAAAAATTAACTTAAACTGATGCCAAGAGGTACAAAATACATGCTGCTGTGCCAGTGAGTCACACTCCAATGGCTTAACCCCCACAGAATACTAACAAAATATGCAAAAGTAAATTTAGGAGGCAGGTCTTGGACACAAGGATTGTACTTGGCTGCTCCCTTACAAGGTGTTTGTAGTAAAACGGTTCTGTTCCACCAGAGTTTGATTACAGCCAAGTGCCTGTTGTTCTCCTACACATGGCTTCAGTCCCAGTTTCACACGGGGCAGGCTAATCGGCAAAGTCAGCACCTCCTTACACCAAGGTGCTGCTTGAGTCACTAAAATGTGTCTCCTTGCCTGCCCTTGGGGCAGTGAGGAGCTGGACTTGGTGAGCCCCGGCAAGGAGCGTGAGGAAGGATGAGCTGGGGGATAAGGGCAAGGAGCAGAGGCAGAGAGAGGCGTGCGAGCAACGAAACTGTTACTGGATCAGGCTGGGAAAGCACGGAACAAAACCTATCAGCTAAAGCTCCTCTCTCTCCCGAGCCTAATGCAGGAACCAGGAACCTCGGGATTTATGGTCAGTGATGAAAAGGGAGGGGTTAAGGCTGAGCGCGATGGGGGAACAGGCACAGAAAGGACTCAGCCACGGGAGCTGGGACAGCCTTTGCTAACAGGCACAGAAAGGACTCAGCCACGGGAGCTGGGACAGCCTTTGCTGCCGCGGCTGGGTGCGGGGACGCCACGGGAGCTGGGACAGCCTTTGCTGCCGCGGCTGGCTCAGGGCACGCACCCGCAGCCGCCGTGTCTCCTGTGCAGGAGGAGAAGGGCACTTTGCCTACTCCAGCAGCACTTTGTTCCACATCAGTTATTCACACACCACGTTTGTCCTGCAGCCGGGCACGGCACAGGGACAGGCACCGCTGGGAATGGGGATACAGCTCAAACAACAGCGGGAATCCGCCCCCCCAGGCAGCCCGGGTTAATAACGGCAACAGTGAATATATTGTATTCCCATTCATTTAAATTAGGCTGGGGTTTTGTCTTTACATGCAAGAACTCCCCCTGAAGCCTTCTCCTCTCTCCTCTGTAGAATCATCACCCTTTTAAGAACAAAACCCCTGAAGTCCTGGTCTCCACATAGCCTGCACCCGTTTCAGGAAAGCTAGGTCAGAAATAACCCAACTGCTGCAGAGATGCTGCTAAAGGCTTGCTAATAAATGTAGAGCAATCTTCCCAGGCTTTGTGAACGGGTACATGGAACTGCTGAAACTACAGCGGCATTGGAATAATTCTGTAGCAGATGCGATCCTTTACGTTAATTTTGTGACATATAAATTACAGACGTATAGGTAACAGCTTACAAATGGGGATTTTACAGTGAGTAACACTAGCAGGAAGAAAAAGAAAGCGGGGGGAAAGCAATAAGGAAAGAAGTGAACATATATATATATGATAGATATCATGACAGACAGAGGTAATGAAGTCAGCTGCTTTGTTTCCCTTTTGACCCTAAAGAAATTGTTGGTGGCAGGAGTGCTGTGCCGCGCTGCACAACCAAAGGGACAGAGCCGGCAGTGGTCCGAAGGAGTTTCCCTCGTTCGCTCTGGAAGACCAGAGCACACGCAGCCCCGGGACAGGAGCTGCGGCCGGCAGCGCCCGGTGAATCCGTCCCGGCGTCCCGAGGAAGCGAGGATGCCCCCGGCATCCCCGGGTGGCCCGGCTGCGCTCCGCCGCGCCCCGCGCCCGTTTCGCT
>NW_005054626.1:93611-98873 GCF_000277835.1 Geospiza fortis
GGCTGGCGGCACTGCCGAGAGCAGTCGGTACAGCATCCCGACCCCGGAGATAACTGTTGGTCGATTTAGTAACAGAGTAGAAGAAACATTCTGTCTGGTTCTGGCCGGCCAAGGGATGAAGGGGCTGGAGCATCTCTCTTCAAGGGAAGGCTGAGGGAAGCCAAGAGGATGGAGCAGGCTCTGCTTGGTGGTGGCAAGCATTTGGACACAAGGAACGGGCAGGAACTGATGCCCAGGAAGAGTTTCTTCCCTGTGCAGTGACTGAGCACTGGAACATTGTCCAGAGAGGGTGTGGAGTTGTCTCACTGGAGCTACCCCAGAAGTGTCTGGACAAATCCTGTGCCCTGTGCTCTGGGATGGCCCTGCTGGAGCCGAGAGGCTGGAGCAGATGTCCCACAGTGGCCCCTTCCAGACTGACCCATTCTGTGATTCGTTTTTTGGGAAAAAGCCACCACAGTCCCTCAGCTCTGCACCCCTGCAGCTAAACTTGAAAGTGAGACAAGCAGCACAAAATGTCATTAGTTAATGGATACTCTGCAAAGCTGTCTCTGTTTATCTTGCTCATCTGCTAATGCAGATTAGGTAAATCCACTTATTTCCTAGTGCTGCCAACAAATCTTCCTCAGCACCCCTGTGACTGCGAGGAGAAACTGATCCTTCAGCGACTGCACTGCACTCACCAGGACACAGAACAAGGAAGGAGCCTTGCATCTGCAGCACTGATGTGGCTGCCATTAAATAAAACTCACAAATGCATTTCTGAGAGACAAAAGCAGGCCCAAATCGATGCAGCAGACACAATAATTAGAGTTTATCCCCTTGCTCAAGCCAGGATCACACACAGGGCAGAACTCTGAAGCACACATGTAAGCATACATGAAGTACCTGTTTTCTAAGCTGGATGTGCTCAGGGCTGAGGCATTCCAGAGATGGTATGAGCCACAAATCTGGCACCACACACATCCCAGCACAGCTGCACTCTCAGAGCTGAGGCAGAGCCTGCCCACTGCTCCATTCTCCAGGACAAACAGGATCCATTTCCTGGCTGTGACCACAGCAGCTTCCCCACCCTGGCTCCACCAGCAATTCCACAGCCTGGCAGGACACAGGATTTTGCTATAGGCCACTGTGGGAAATAATTACCGTGCAATTTGTTCCCTCAGATGCAGCCAAGAGCGCTCAGCTCAAAAATGCTCCACACTGAGAGCTACAGAGAGAGGATCTGGCACAGCAGGGCATGGCAGCAGCCAGTCTGCCTTGCAGTTACACACTGCAGTTCTGTGCATTTATTCCTCTTCTGTGCTGGTTGGCAGAGATCAACCCAGTCTTACAAACTTGTCTTCTGCATCATGATGTTGGTCATACTCCTTTGAACATGAATGTAATTACAATCCTGTTGGTTTTTTTCCATTCTTTCCATTTATTCTTTTGTATTTCTGTTATCATAACTCTGTCCCTGATCTGCCTTTACCCTTGTGTGTTCTTTTATCTTATAAATTCATACAGTGACAGAAGGATGTCCTGTTGGTTTTTTCCCATTCTTTCAGTTTATTCTTCTTTTGTATTTCTGTTATCATCACTCTGTCCCTGATCTGCCTTTACCATTGTGTGTTCTTTTATTTTATAAATTCATACAGTGACAGAAGGATCTACCATTGGTATTACCAAGCCCTCAGACTGTCTCAGGTCCTAAGAATCAGCTGGTTTTTCCCTGTTTAAATCTAGTTTGGTTATCTCCAGTATACAGTTAAGCAAATCTACAACAATAAGCCATAAAGACATTGTTTGCTGCTTTCTTACAAAGCACAGAAAGCTGCACTGCTGCCAGGAAGAGAGAATTTGTGATGTTAGTTGTCTGCTTGCTACCAATAATTGAGCTTTTGATTTATTCTGTTTTGGATTTTTTTTTTTTTAGTTTTAATTTGGCAGCTATGCTTTCCACTTTTTCAATTTTTTTTTTTTGTTTGATCACTTCATCAAGTAACACAAAGCTTATCTCTACGATTTAGAGCTTTAATTGTTCTGGAGTGGATTATTCACAATAGATTGTAATAGATAAATACTGAGAGCATCCAGAAATGCAGAACGGTCCCAGACCTGGCTGTTCAGTACTCAGTTCCTTAGACAGAAATTCTGCAGGGCTGCAGATGTCCACCTTCAAATGCCATTCATTCAGACCTGTACAACAGCATCAGTCATCCATAAGACTTTGACCAGGCTCTACCTTGCCTCTTGTCCCAGGATTCACAAGCCAAGAGCAGCAGGGGATGCAGAGCTTCAATCCCTACAGGGATGGCTGGCTATGATCCCAATCTTTGGCTACCACTAGAGAATCATCGCAATCCTTTGAGCTAGAATAAAACAGACATCAGGTTGTAAATAAGTTTTAATAAAAAAATTTGAACAAGGTATTGCAAAGTTTTTTACAGTAGCTGCTGGAATATCCAGCATTTAAGCATTCATCTGGGCACAGTTACAAACCACAAAAAAGGTAACAGGTTTTAGACATTGCATGTGTTTTAGAAAGAATCAAATCTCCAAAGTCACTCCTCAGATCTGCCTTCGAGGCCCCTCTAGACAGGTTCCAGGTTATTCTGGTAAATGAAGCAGGTGTAATAGTGTGAGTTACTTCTCAGCTCAACAATACCCAGCATGAGAAGATGTGCACACTGAGAGTCAGGACAGAGCAGACAGGATGGCAGGAACACCATGGGTTTTCTTCCAGGATTGAGGAGCTCACTGGGTGTGGTTCTATCTGCAGGAGGCCCCACTGCACAGACCTTTTCCCAAACTGAAAGCACTGAAGGCAGCTACTAGATGCAGACAAGTTCACCAAGGTTTACCTTCTCCAGCACTGGAGCACAAGTCATCCTAGTGGAGAAACCAGTGATGGTCCTCCTGCACACCAGACTGTAATTCCAGCAGTCTGCTCCACATCCACAGGAACTTGCAGAGCTAAAACCCATTGCTACCAGAACTGAGGAACCTGCTGCTTTCAGAGGGATTGCACACTGACCAGACACTGTGCACTGTTACAATCCCAGCAGTGTCTTTGCCTCCTCACTCTGTGCCAGCAGGGTTTCACTGGCGTACTTCTGGAGCAGCTCCATCTTCTTTCTTCGTACAAGAGCTTCCTCAATCTGCAGAGATAAAAACAGGGTGGATTCAGCTCAGTTGAGATGCTGAGACCTCAGATGCTCACCTATACCACAGCACTTCCTAATTTATGGAACACTTAGGGAGGTTTTGGAAATTTGCAGGTGAAAAGGGTTAAAGCATTTGTAAGGAGATTAAACAGCTGCAGAGTCAAGTCACAGAAATCACAAATTTAGGGCCCTTTCACTGATGACCTGATGTAAATTGTGTCTTGCAAAAGCCAGTGCGCATCTCTGCAGCTGAGTGCTGTTCTGCCTTACCTCCTGTTGAGTTGGCACTGGAACGTGTGCAATAAATTTCTGTTGGCCGTCTTCACCTTCTCTCTCCTTGCCACCTTCCTCATCAGACTAAAAAGTGAAAAAATCACATCAAGTTTATTTTCTATAGAGGTCATAAAAAAACCTTTTTCATTTGCTTTGCCAGAAAGAGCAAAGCATGGTCAACACTACAAACACAGGAATGAGTGAAGAGAACCCAGCACCAAAAGAACACAAGGATCACATGCAGACCCTGCTCCTGGACATTTTCAGCATTACTGCTTCCATTTTTCATATGGCCTTTGCTCTGCTGTGGCATGGCCATGAATGTAAAGCTGTGTTTCCTCTCCTTCCATAACTCTTGCTGCCACAGCAAAGCTGTGAACAGAAGAGGAGCTAGCTAAGCAGCAAGTGCTTAAAAAATATGGGTACCACTTCCCTGTACAGCTCTGTACTGCTTTGGTCCCACACCTAAGAGCTAGGCTCATGAACCATGGGATCATACAAATAAATTAGGTACTGGAGGAGCCACCAGACCCATCTGATGGATTCCTCCTTTTTATTCTTGTGCTTAGCCCACTTAGATACAGACTGTGAAATGAGACCTTGTTTCCAGTACCCTTCTCCAGATCTCACTGGGAGCAGGGAGAAGAAACAGTCATGTCACAGCAGTGACAGCAGCACCAGTTGCACCACAATTCAAGTGTAAACAAGGCCCTGCACCCCTTGGGTTTTCACACAGTGGCAGTGTGACATTATCCTGTCCCCAAAGCTGCTTGTGCTGTTACCGAGGCAGGTTGTGCTCAGGAGCCAGACAGAGCAGTGTTACCAACACACCACCTGACAAAAACAGTGTCACTGAAATCACAGCAAGGTGTTTCTCACTCCAGTGAAAGGTCTGTCCTCACCTGCCAGCCCCCAGCACTCCCTAACCTTGGGCCAAGAGCACTCCCCTACTGCTGATTGTGACTAAACCATGTAGTGGCCAGGGGAGAGGGCCAGGACAGCAGCAGACAGGTCCTTGGCACAGTAATGCCATGTCCAAGAAGGAAGCACAGAAGACACATGGAAAGTCACATCACCTGAGCCACCCCTACCTCTTCCTCATGGACAGCATAGATGTTTTCTTCCTCCTCCTCCTCGCCTCTTGCAAGTCGTGCTTCTCTCTCCATCTTCCATTTTTCCACTGCTTCTGCTATAACTGGGGAGCAAAGCAAAATGGCAAGTGTGGCTGAGAGCCAGTTAGAGCAGCATGGTCTTATTGACAGAGCTCTTCCAATGGACTTAAACTCCTTACCTAAATCCTCTACATCAGAAAAAAAAAGGTGCCTTAACTTCAGAGTCCATCAGCACCCCTTGCTGGCTGCTCTGTGCAGGTTTGGAATCTCACATACCTTTCTTCTCATGCTCCTGCTCCAGGGGCTCCAGAATCCCATCATCTTCATCCCTGTAGCCATAGTACTCGGCATCAATGTCCTTCATAAGCTCAGCCCGAGTCTTCCGTGGGGGTGGCAGGGCTGCAAGAACACCACTGTCACCCACCAGGTCACCTCCATCACCTGCTGAGTGTCCCCAGCTGTCCCCAACCCCACAGCACCCACAGCTGCCTCGTGCCAGCCAACATCCAGCACGATGGAGCTGCTGCCAGCACTGGGAGCACTGGTCTCACCCTCTGGCCTGCACAAACCAGTTCCAGCACATGACCCAACAGTTCCCCCACACCCTGGAATATTTCCCATAATTTGTCTCTGCCTCACTTCCAGGCCCAAGCAATTCCCACTCATTCCATGACAAAGTTTCATCCCCTTACATCCAGTTTTTCATTATGAGAACTCATTACTGCTTCTAA
>NW_005054626.1:98883-101953 GCF_000277835.1 Geospiza fortis
TTTCCCTTTTTCTAGTCCTGAACTCTGAGTGCTATTTACAACTTCTCAATGAAGTTTGCTTCTTATGCTGAAAGTTTCTATAGAACATCAGTCCTTACCACTTGGAATTCCCAGTAGGAACCAGTACTACATTTCCTTAATTGCAAACAGCCAAAGGTGCTCTAGCATTTAATTAATTATGTGTGCTCAGTGTTTCACTGAGCTGACCTAAGACATTCAGAAATGCTGTCACCAGCGCTCCCCAGAAACTACAACAGCATTTTACTCAAGATATTCTACTACACAGATCCATGTCTGGGAGGAGCTGCTCTTTACTTACGTTCCTTCTCAAAAAGTTCTCTTACTCCTGGCAAATCCTTTGCAGCCCCAAAGTATTTGTAGCCTCTGTGTCCTGGAGCTTTCCCTTTGTGATCTAACATTTTCAGACCAATCTTAGCATAATCAAGACCTCCAGTTTAAAACTTTCTTCTAACACAGCCAAACATTTCATGGGCTGAATAAAAATAACACTGCCAAGCCATCCATGGCTAACTAAATGTTACATATTTTTCTCAGCAGTCACTTGTAAGCAGAACCACCATTCCACACTTACAGCATAATCTGGACCTCCCAGCTCCTTTATTCTGTATTCCCAGTGTCCTTTCTCCCTCAGGAGTTTGTTTATCTCATCGTTCAGGTCCCGAATTCTGAATTCACCCAATCCAGCTGTAAGAGAGGAAAAAACCAATAAACCAGGCAGCTCAGAGAAACACCAGAGGAATTTCAGAATTCATGCAATGGAAACAGCATAGTTCACATGAAATGGGATTTTTACTGTAACTGCTTATGACTGCATATTCAAAAAATAAAACATAATTAGAAAAATCTTACCATTTTGGATCTGTGCCACTTTCTTGGAAATCTCCCCAATGATCTAGTCAAATAAGAACACAGAAATTAATTTCTCAATCAGTGGAGGGAACAAAGAAGACAGAGCAAGATTGTTTGAGAAATGCATGGCAATAGGATAAGCAGCAATAAAACACAAGATGAAACTGGAGAAATTCTGATTAAATTCAAGGGGAAAGAAATCATTAGGAAGATAATCAAACACTGGAACAGCAGCTCCAAAAGCCTGGAATCTAAATCCCTGGAGATGTTAAAGACTCAGCAGGACATGGACTTGCAGCAACCTGACATGGTAGGAGCTACTCTGGACACTGAGCTGTACAATCTTACAAAATGTTCTGTGATTTAACTCTCAGGGTACTGACAAGTGTGGAAAACCCCTTGTAAGCAGGCTGCCTAAGCAGGAAGTGTAAAGTTCTACTTCCTATAGAATTAGAAAATCCACAGGTTGCCATTACCTGTCTCCTCCACTTCTCAGCTTTGGGCAGCTCATTGCACTCTGAGGCAAGGAAAGGCCTTCGCTCCTGTTGACAGAACACCACACACATCAAGCTCAGCTGAGCACTGGCACAGCATTTCACACAGGCTCTACTGCCCCCTTAATGCCAAAGTATGCTACCAAGCTCCAGGGCCTTCTGCTCCCATTGATTTGTAGTAAGTGAACAACAATAATTATTTACAGCCCTGACAAATTAAACTACCACAGACTACAAAAACCTACTTAAATCCACTTCATCCAAACCAAATTTCTCACTCATTTTTTTCAAAACACCCCATAATCCTCTCCAATACAACAAATATTATATTCAGGACAGTGTCACCACTTTCAGCACACACTACCTTCTTAAGGTTAAGCTTTTCTCAACTGCTACTCCTAAACAATATAATTCTTTTCCAGTTTATACAGAGGACCTTCTTCTCAACCTTCTTCAGATTCCATTGGCTTGCTTACACAAACTGATGCATCATCTTGCTTCTAGGGTTTTGTGTGCAGTTATTTTGTTCCTTTCCCCACAGTTTTACCTTTTATTAAAAGGTATTAAACCCCTTGTCTCTGCATAATATGCAATATGAAACAGAAAAGTAAAAAAGATTTGCAGAAGCTCTAGTGGAGAATTTTCCTGGCTGTGTGAGTGTGAAATACAGTCAGCTGAAATATTTTCCTTCTAACTGGAATCAAGCACAGGACACCAGGGCTCTGAACAAGGCCTGCCTTGAGCTACCAAACCTCCAGGGCTTTTACACCTCACCTTGACTTTTCCTTCCTCAAGCTGGGCTTGCCGAAACCTTGCCAAGGCCGTCCTAAAGAGAAGAAAGCAGATTTACTTTCACAAATCCACATTCCAACAGGAACAAGCTTTGCTCTGGATGTTTATTATGGACTCAATTACAGTCTGTAAAAAACAAAAGGCCTGAACACATTCACTGATCATTGCCAGCTCTTGCAGCTAATGACTTCTCAACACCCAAAATCCTCAGTGGTTCATTTCTCAAGTAAAGCAACGCTGACTGATTCCTCCTATCTAGCCTGGCATCTCTGTTCCCAAAATGGGAACTGCCTAAAACCACGAGGGTCCTTTACAGCATATTTCAGTGTAGTTATCCCCCAGCCTGCAGGAGGACAAGTACATTACTACAAGGTCTCTCTTGCACAGAACCACCCAGCACTGCTACAGGAGCTGCACAGCACCAGGTACGTGTGTGCAGGAGCCCTCCAACTCCCACTGCCTCTGGGCCACAACATGCACAACTGAGGACCCAAAAATATCATTAAACTGTTGGTGCTTTAAAAGAGGCTGAATAGTGAGTTCTATGGGCCAGCCAGTCACAGATGTGTGCTCTGTGGGCCAGCAGGCACAGGTGTGTGAGATCAGGTACAGTCAGGGTCAGCAGCCACAGATGTGTGACACCAGCTCTGAGGTGAGCCCGGGCTCAGCGGTGCCCCCGCCGAACTCACATGGCCTTCTCCGCGTTGCGAGCCTGCAAGACACAAACAGAGCGGCCTCAGGCATCCCCGGCCCCGCCCGGCTCCTCCAGCGCTCCCAGCCTCGGCCGGTCCCCTCCGAGGCCCTCGCCGGGCAGTGGCACCAGGGGACAACAAGTGCCGAGTGGCCGCTCAGCCCTGCAGCCCCCATGGTCCCGCCGTGCCCTCAGCCCTGCAGCCCCCATGATCCCGCTCTGC
>NW_005054626.1:102173-112668 GCF_000277835.1 Geospiza fortis
CCCTGTCCCGCACTCACCATGGTCCCGCCGTGCCCTCAGCCCCTCGGTCCCTGTCCCGCACTCCCCATGATCCCGCCATGCCCTCAGTCCCGCACTCACCATGGTCCCGCCGTGCCCTCAGCCCCTGTCCCGCACTCACCATGGTCCCGCCGTGCCCTCAGCCCCTCGCTCCCGCCGAACGCGCCGCGCACGCAGCAGCTCCAAGCCCCGGAACTGAACCCGGCCCGCTCCCCAGTGCGCCTGCGCGCTCCGCTCACGCAGGATTGGGTGACCCCGCTTGGCGCATGCGCGCTGCTGGGGTTGGCGGGGCCGGGATGAGCCGGGAGGGCCGTGGTGCGGGGGGACCTTGGGGACACCGCAGTGACACCGCAGTGCCACCCCTGCCACGGCACCGGCACCGACACCGGCCACTGCTGCCCCGGGCTGCTCCCAGCCCCATCCACCCTGCCCTGGCACACTGCCAGGGATCCTGGGGCAGCCACAGCTTCTCTGGGCACCCCGTGACAGGGCCTGCCCACCCTTCACATGCAAAGAAGCTCCTTCCAATACCTGATCTGAATTTCCCCTTTCTGTTTGTACCCAGTGCCCCTTGTCCGGTCACTCAATTCCCGACGAACAGTCCTTCTCTTAACCACTTCATGAGTTTGCCATAGGGAATGAGATGCCTCAGTATTAGTGAAAAAGATCAACATGAAACACATGAAGAATTGATTTTCCCATGTCCCACAATGTATGAAATCACCACTTGCTTGTCCAGCTCCTGTTCACTTGGGAAAACTGACTGAACAGCAGCATCAATGTTCTCACAGAAAGATGACCAAGGAATAGACATCTCCTCCTTTTGAAGTAATTTTCTCCTTCTGGAACTTACAGCCTAGGTTGTGTTCCTCAGCTTTTAAATCTTGTTTTCTTTATATAAAACCACGGATTTTTTTAGAGGAAAACATCACTTTGTAGCTGTCACTTAAGTCCCAAAGACTTCCATGTCTTTGTAATCAGAGAGGTCCAAACTGTACTCCTGTTTAACCGAGGTAATTGTATGCAAAGATTTAATTTGTCCCACTATCAGGCTGAACCACCATGTGCTGTGTACCTGCACTACCCCAGGAGAACCCAGACACTTCACTGCTGCTTCCAAACTTACCAGGAATGCTACCCTGACAGTAACTTTAATGATAACAGAGCTACAAGTGCCAGTGCCAATTCAGCTGTCTCCAGCACAGCTGCAGATGCCAATCTGGCACATCTGTAGGGACAGACACCACAGCCCCCTTCTCACTGCTACAGCCCCCACAGCCTTTGGGACTGGAAAGGAAAACCTTTAGAGTGACAATTCAAACATGAGTCCAGCACACCATCCCTGCCCCTAACTGCAGATTCCAGGGATCTGCCAGAGCTGGAGCACAGGCAGCAGCTCAGACACCCCAGCCAAAGCCCAGGCGTGAGCACCCCCCTTCTGCAGCTGCCTCAGGGCGAAGCACTGCTCAGCCCAGAGCCCCTGCACACTGACTTTACTCACTGAGGGCATGTGAAGAGCCTCTCCTTATCAGCTCCTTTCTGGTCACTGACCCCCAGTGAGCCAGCACAGGGACAGGGCAAGTGCAGTTGCTTTAGGTTCTCAGAGCCACTGTGGCAGCTCAAACACCCTCTGACCTACTCAGAGAGTTTGGAACTGCACCTCCAGCAGCCTCCTCCTTCAGTGGTTTTTCCACTAAGTGCTTGAAGTGCCTCAGCACAGATGTAATCAGCCCCCATCCAGCCCCCACTCCCATGAACATGTGCAGACAGGACCTCAACATGAGACAGTAGAAAAGAAAAGGCCAAGCTGAACCTCCACATACCCCTTTTAATATGTTGTTTTGCACTGTGTACAGGAAAACCAAAAATAAACAAAAGGAACTTTAGCCAAACTCCCCTTCCTCCTCCAGCTTTATTGATAGTTAAAATTACATTTTCTATGTTCTAGGACTTCAATTGCTCTTACCATCTTACTTTAAAAACCGATTACAAGCAAATGAAACTCAGTTGTCTAAGTGATATAGTATACAAAAATAACATCTTGATTTCTGTGAAAATGCATTTATTTGCAACTCCTGAATAGCTCCAAATTGTTTATGCTATGAGCACTGATGTCTGGGTTTCAGATTGACTTTGAGATATTTATTCAAAAGCTTCCCATTGCATTCTGTATCTCCAACATTAACATTCACTGACTGAATTACTGTTACTTTTAGATTTATTTCAGATTTCTCTCTCTCTCTCATGGCCATTAACAGGCATGTGCATCTTGTTTGTTTACTCCCACTCAGCTATATGCTCTAGGTAGGGCCTGATGCAGATATCACTTGGTGTTAACAGCTACTGAGGTCAGACAATCCAAGGCCATTGTAATAAAATAAAAGTTATGAGGAAGTTTAGACACTTCCAGAATTTCATTCCTCCTGCATAGGATCACTTCCCTGTAACCCAGAGAGGGTTTTTGCTGGTCTGACTCAACTCTTCCCACTCATCAATCCCTATTCACCAGTGGCACGGAAAGGGGGTTCTTTAACAAAGCATTATACATAACACCTCTACCAAACTAAACATAAACATTTTTGTAGTTAAATGCAGAAAGTTGATTTTTCCACCCCTTTCCTCCTTTTACACGGCAAGTAAAGCTCACTGGCCTGGGAGTAGCCTCTATCTGCCAACCTTTGGCCAGTGAAGAGGATTCAGAGAAAAATAATACAACCATCAATCAGAAAAAGGAGGGGCGACAAAGGAAAATAATTAGGCTGTAGCTTCAATTGTGCATTCCCGTGCAAGGTGCCCTGACTCGCCGCAGCGGTAGCAGTTGACTTCGCTGGTCTTGCTGCAGTTGATGGCTACATGGCCAGTTTCACCACACCTGCAAAAGCAAAGGTTCTGTCAGAACAGCCACAACACGCACAGGAGCAATCCTACTCTGCCCAGGACATTGTCTACTTCAGCTTCATGCAACCCTAGTCCTGCATTCAAGGCTTCTGTTCCAGAACTCTCTGACATGAATCATGTTTGTCTTGCAGAGTCATGAACTGCTCCCGAATGATCAACTCCCATTAATCACTCTATGTGCCACAATCACTGTACATCAGCTTTGTGGGTTTGCAGGGTTTTTTCCCAATTGTGTCCTGGGTGCTTTTGCCTGTTCCCAATGCTTATGGATGCTTGCAGTTTAGCCTTGTTTTGAGAATAATTAGTTTTAATTCAAATACACCATGTTCTCTCTCCTTCCTCCACAGAAGGGAATGTTGGTGGGGGTGAAGAATACTGCTTTCAGGAACGTGCTGTTTCTGGTATAGCTGCATTCAAAAACCAGACAACACTCTGAAGAAGATGACATTTCAAACCAATTTAACACCCACTTCTATTCACTGTTCCCATAAGCAAAGCATCTTCAGTGTGCTCCTGCAGGGTCTGGCTGTGCCAGTCAGCTGGGCAGCACAGCTGGGGTTTGTTAGCTCTGGCAGAAGACACAGGGTGCCCACCTCTGCTACAGCCAAGTGCCTCCTGCCACCTTCTGCAAAAGGACACGACCCTTTCTGCACAGCTCCAGTGACAGAGCACCTGCACTGGGTGGCCAGCTAGAGACACATCATGGAATCTGTACTCCACCTTCCTAGTAGGTGTTTAAGCCTTAGTTCTGAACAACAGTAGGTAACTGTTCAAACAAACTGTATTTGCTAACCAAAACCAGACACAGAACACATCCAGCCCAAGAGGTGCATCTCACAGCTGCCTCCTGTCAGTCCTTACCTATAGCATTTCACTTTGGTGCAGTCTTTTTGAATGTGCCCAAACTCTCCACAAGAATAGCACTTCTGCTCGTCTGCGTGGTCGCAGTCGCGGGCCAGGTGGCCGGGCTTGCCACAGTTGTAGCAGCACTGCTCCCTCTCCCTCTTGGGCTCCTTGCAGTCCTTCGCAATGTGGCCACCTCTACCGCAGTTATAGCAGGCTTCCACAATAAGAAAAACATACCAAACAAGACTATAAAACCTTGGTAGCGCGAGGGGCAGCATGCTGTGAACAGGGCACGCGCACTGCTTGTTCCCAGGGAACCCCAGCACCCTTCTCTTCAGCCACAGAGCTCTCTCTGCCTGTGGCACTGAAGAGATGGAATATTTAGTGATACTTACCATCCTCCTGAAGGTCACAGTCCTTGGCAAGATGGCCAGACTCACCACAGCGGTAACAGATATCCGGCAGAGACGAAGACATGAACTGGAAGCCTGCTTAAAATGGGTAAAAGAAAATAAATGGAAGTTAGTATTACATTCAGAATACTTTTAAGAATCAATCACAAACTGAACTGACAAGTTTGCTTCACTCTCAGAGCCCCCAGCCAAACTCTTAGGTAGAGGCAAGTTTCCGTGGTTCTTATTACCAATTAGATTCTCAGCTTCTTCACTGGGGTCTGGCAGAGCCTGGCACTGCACACAGCAGGCAGCTGGAGCTCTGCTGTGCAGAGAAACAGAAGGGCACAGCCCCTGTACACTCACCTCTGCCACGGCTCCTCATGCCACGGCCACGGCCCATCCCAGTGGGGCACTCCCGGGCCCAGTGCCCAGTACGGCCACACTTGAAGCACTCGTTGCTGCTCATGGCTGCAGATCACCTGTCTGAACAAGAAGGACATTTCTGAGCACCTTCTGCTCCCCCAGCCCAAGGCTACATTAAAATGAGAGATTCAGAGGATTCCCAGCCCCTCAGCAAAGGCAGTGCAAACCACACAGAACTTCCAGCTAAGTCAGTACTTTCCTGTACAGTATCTGATCATGACCACTGAAACCACTGCAGAGGATACAAGTTTGCCTCCACTTTGTCTGTTCAAAGCTGTCTTACTCAAAGCAATGTGCTATGTAACTTTTTCTCTAAGTATTTTGTAGCCACCCTTGACTTCAAGAAATTCCAAAATGTTCAGAGAGTGGGAAAAAGAGAAGGGAATCCCTTTAACTGTTGTAGTAGCAGCCTTAATATCATTATCCCTTTCAGTAAAGCACCTTCTTCCTTGTTGCTGAGAGTTAAACTCATAAGCCAGAAACTTAATCTCTACAAGTTATTTCCTCCTCGTAGTTGTTACATTTTCTTTTGAAGGATCTGCCTGGCAGCTACTACCTTTAGTGACTGGAAGCCAAGAATAGGCAGTATTAAACAGAAAGCATTCAAAAGCCCTTTAGCTTAACATTTGAAGACTTTAGGTCTTTTAGGACCTAAGCATCAGTTTAACTCTGAAAAGCAAAAGTACAACTTGTAATTAACCTTAAGCTCAGGATGCACATTCCAATCCAGGCATACATGAAAGAAAATGTTTTAAAATGTTAAGACAGCAGATACTTGCTAACTATGTAGAATGCTAACGGGGCAAAACATCCTTAGAACGCTGTGGAAGCATCAGACAGGCAGTTCTGACAGCCCAAACTGGGAGTGGAGCATGAGCAGAGCCAGCCTGCACAGCCCCCAATGGACAGGGCAGGTTCCAGACTGTGCTCACACTGCCACACCTCTCCTGAGCTGCAGGACACTCACACAACACCTCCAGAGCCAGAAAGAAAAGAACAAGGAAGTTACACATTTAAACTGAAGTCTCTTTTAAAGTGTGCTTGAAGACAAGTTTAAAGTACACTGGTCTAAAAACATGCATGTCAAGATTTGTTTTGATGATGTCTCCTGAAGTTTTAATACCTCCCATACGCTCTCCCAACTCATTATTCTTTACCCAACAGAAGTAGAACCATTATCTGGCATGTTTCACAGTTTACCTGATCCCTCTTCAAGGTAATCCCCCTGTAACCCTGCAGTTTATTCACGTAACAGAATGATTCCCCTGCTCCCAGACCTCCAGCATCCCAGATTACAGGAAAATCCCACAAGCTGAGTCTTAAAGAAAGCCACTACAAGAGCAGTAGAACAACACATGACCTCCAGAAGGAACCAGAATTAGCTCTTAAATACAGAGTGTGCATCTAACCATGAACTGTCATTTAGCTATTTCCAAAGTACCTCAATGTTTCACAAATTTAGTGTGGCTTTTTGTCCACTACTCCCTCAAAACAGTTCCTCTCTCTGATGGTCTTCTGCACAGCAATGGTTATCCCAACCACAGTAAATGGTGAGAATTTAAAATATAAGAGGTCCATACTCTCCAGCATGTCATTTCTGTAATCCCACATCTAACTTCCAGCTGGACCAGATGATGGATTTTGCCCTCAAAATGAAAGATGGCCAGGTTAGGGTTAGGAGTGAAAAGCTGCAAGAAGACCACAGACACATCTAAACAAAGTTAAAACAACTGGTTGTTGGAGCACTTAAGAGAGATTCACTTATTTCACACATAACTCTGTGTTCTCTGCTTCATTTCAGTGTTCAAGATTTCCAGCACCCTCTGAGGCCAGCCAGGCTGAGCCCTGCCTGCTCTGCTGGCAGCAGCTGGCACTCCCTGTGCCTCTGTTTATCCCTGCTTTCATAGCAACCCTGTTGACACTGCAGAACAGGAAAAACACAGCACAGCCAACTGCACGAGCTGGGCTCAGGCACCACAGTGGATGCTGCTTCTCATCTGCAAGAGGGCCAAGATGGGGTCTCTGAAATTTAAATATATATAGTCTTCGCTTCATTACAACAGTCCTCACATTAAAGCATTTTCAAACAGCAACATAAAATCTATTAAAAAGAGCAAAATAATAGGCACCAGCTGTAAGAGACCTGCAGCACATGTGAAGAGGCTTCACTCCCAAGCACGAAGCCGAGACTCCAGCACGAGGTGACAGACTGGGACCTGCTGGCAGTGCCCCACAGGAAGCACTGACAGAACCAGCCAGGTTAACTAACACATGGCAGAAGATAAATGTGTGGCAGGGGAGCCAGCCCTGCCCCAGATACACAGTGGGCAGCTTTTAGATCAAGATTAATGGCAACCTACAGCTAGTCTGTCCTTCTGCCAGTGTGGGTCAGCAGCTGCAGGAGGGACAAAAGCTCACTCCTCACTGCCCCAAAGAAATGTCAATACACAAGTTTTACATCTGATTCAGAGCTTTTTTCCCTTTTTTAACTGCCCCTTCAAAAGGAAAACCTCAAGTTTCTCTTCCTCTGCTATACAGCAAATTGGTAAAGATTACACAAACTGAAGCAGAAATCTAAAGCCAAACACCAGTCTCTGTGCAAGGATCCTTCCAGACTGAGATTAATTTAAACACCTCTCTCTTCAAGGGCCCCTCTGCCTACCCTGAGCTCAACAGCAGTGCAAGGTTACAGCTGCCATACAAAGGTGATTACAGAGCAGGCTGCTCCATCCTCAGATCCCTTAAACACATCCAAACAGTTTGCCTGCAGTTTCTCTCCACCAGTATTTTCATGTTAAACTTCTGCATCCTTCCTGTAAGGGATGTGGAACTGCAAACGGGCTCACCAATGAGAGGTGGCTGCAGCTGACACTGGTTTTATTTGCCTGCATCCTAACAAGCCTCACACAGGACAGAATCCCCCAGCAGTGTGAACTGTAAGGAGTCAGTTTTCAGAGAAAGCCAACAGCCACCTTCAAGGAGCAACATCCAGAAAAGGCTGGTTCAGAAGACAAGCCCTTAAATGGAGAGTCTCCAAGCACTCTGGACATCATTACAGTTTTCAGTTACTTCCAAGAGAAAAAAATGAGCACAGTAAAACCACCCAAGTTCAAACACTTCTCTGTGAGTCAATACCCCTCCATTTTGTCATCACAGGCAAGTTTCCAGCAGTTCCTTTTATCTATCAAGGCCACCTTAAGTAAGGCTTCTGTAAGAAAGCTACCTAAGTCTTCTTGGAAAGTTTTCAGTCCCAGCTATCACTGTTTTGCACAGCTCAGATGTGTTACACAAAGCAGCCTGTCCTGTCTGTCCATGTGTCATCATCTCCTCCCTTCTTACATACCAGAACCAGATTTTTACCTCACCAGGGCAGGAAAAGTGGTAAGGGAAAAGAAATTACAACTACAGCCTCATCTAGCATTTCTGAGACAGGCCAAATTCTGCAAGATACAGCAAGGCACTGCCTCCTGGATTAGCTCCCAAAACTCCTCCAGAAACTGAGGTCTAGTTGTGCTTTCTCACCTCAAACCTTACCTTTCTAGAGAAGGGAGAAGGCAGTTATTTACCCAAACTCCTCCTAAAGAGGTAAACGCCTCTTAGTACGTTTAGGTAAACTCTTCCTAAACTCCTCCTCCTCTGTAACTGCAGCTGGAAGCTGAAACATTGTTAAGAATGAATTTTAGACCTTGTTCTGTGTGGTGGCCATACTGCTAAACAGCAGGGGCTGATGACAAAGATCCCTGTGGCACCACAGCACTTCCTAGGACACAGCTGAAGTTTTTGAGTGCAACTTGAGTACCAAACTTTAAAGTGAGACTTTCTTGATGATTCTGCTAGTTGTAGGAGACACCTCTGATACAAGAAGTTTCCTGTGTTTTTCTGTGGCTTTGCAGTTAATACATATTCAAGACTCTCAGAACAGGAGAGGTGCTATTAATCTTCAGCCTTCAAGCAGGAGATTCAGCAATATTCAGCTCTGTTTTAGTAGCCCCTTTAGACCTGATGATGTAAAACACTGCCACAAAGCTCCACTGTAACATTCCTCATTTTAGATGGCTTTTAACCTAGATGCCCTCCAAAGAAATTGTTTTAACAAACTAAAATACAACTAACTTGGGCTCCTCATAGCAAAAAGGAAGCTGAGCTTCACCTCTGAGATTACTCAGGACTGTTCTGGATACCAGCAGCTCCTTAGGATCCAACGGCCCAAGAGAACAGGGGCAGTTCTCTTCCCTCTACTTCAGTGCTTCTGACCTACAAACAGCACCTGCAGCCACTACCAGCAGGACTTCACTCCTTCAGCCACAGCACAGAGCAGAGAAAGCCCCTGCTCCAGCCAGGCAGCTCCAGCAGAGGGAAATCAGCAGGGCCTTCCCAGGCTGCTGTGAGCAACCCACAGCACCACACCTGAATTGGACAAGCCAGAGCCCACATGATGAAACCCCAACGTGACAGGAAGCACAGCCCTGCCGTCCTCTGGAGCACTGAATAGGCAGAACAGCCTGCTAATCACAAGCTAGCATTTAGTTTCAAAGGAGAAGTCAAAGCATCACTCATTTTACAAGAAATACCACCTGTGAGTTTTTATTTCCTAAGCAACATGTTATAAGAATTCCTGGACACATGACCGTGACCAAAGCCACTCGTATTCAGCAGTTTATTTCCACACTGCAACCTGAAAACCTGCTACAGCAGAGTTAGTGATGCTCCTGTCTCTCCCTCTTCTGTTCTCACTAGAACAAGATACAAAATTAAGTATTCTGACCAGCAGGTAATAACACCCCAATTCTGAAATAAACTAGTCTGAAAATTCAAGGAAACCTGCTGAAGTGAAAAGCTAATCCCTATGCTCCATTTAGGACCCCTCAATTCATTTCACAGCCAGGCTGACCCAGGACTGCTGAACATTAACCAAGACTCAAGAGGGGACAGAAATCAGGCCAAAAGGACATCATGACTCCACTTAGACAAGTAATTCTCAGATATCTCTGTTGACACAAACAAGAAAGAGAACAAAAGTTCATCAAGGAGTGACTCAGTAGCACTTTCTGCCTATCCATACTAGTTAATATGGAAAGGGCTAAACCCTATTGAACAAATATGCACATTTTACCATATTCCCCTTTAATTTTTATGTCTATCTGTATGAAATTTATAATTTAAACACCACGAGCAACATGTGAGACTTTAAAAATAACATTCAGCCCAGACATTAACAAAGTTAGTTGAAATGGCAGGTTAAACCTGTAACTCTCAGGACTGCTGCACAGCTCTAGTGAACCCATTTAACCTCTTCCCTTTGAGGACGGAGGCAGGATTGCTGCTTTAGGCAAGTGTGCACTGAAGAAGGAAACGCGGGCTAGGCAACCCCAATGCTGCGTGGCGATGGGATCACGTTGAGTGCACACAGGAAATCAGAACTCCCAATTAGATTTAATAAACGTTGTGACAATGCCGGCTCCTGAATGACTAACAGCGGTTACTTGAGAACTACGCCAGACAGGACCTCAAATAAAAGGCCGCCCCGCAGCCCGCGATCTGCAGATGGCACAGACTGTTTTTCCTATCCATTTATAGGTCACATTTGGATTTAGAGCAGGCCACCATCCGTGCCTGTGGCAGGAGCAAACAGTTGCGACACCTCGACCCTCCGCTCTCCGGCAGCGCCCCACACGTGGGGAACCACGTGGTGCGCGGGCCGCGGCCCCGCCGACGGGACTTCAGCGGGGACTCAAAATTAAATTTAGAAAAAAAAGGAAAAATAACAATTTAGTGAAGAAAATATTTAATTCCAGCCCGTTCTCCGCAGTCCCCAGACTCACAGGACGTTCTTTTCCCCAAACTCGCTGGCTCACGGGCGGGCCGGCCGGGCTCCCCCTCCCCACGCCCTGCCGGCCACGTGCAGCGCTGCCCCG
>NW_005054626.1:113789-129665 GCF_000277835.1 Geospiza fortis
CGCCGCCATCTTGGCGGGGCGCGGGCGCCGCCGCGGCGCAGGAAATGGAGGACGCGGGGCCGGGAGCGCTCCGGGGCTCCCTCAGCGCTGAGGGCTCCGCTGGGCTCCGCTACAGCCCAGACCCTGCGGGGGAAAAGTTGTTCGAGTTGCTGAGCAGAATTTGCTCTCAGCCTGTATGCGTACGCGAAGCTCAGAAGTAATGTTAGCGCTTAGTTCAGTCTTCTGAGGACGTTTTACATAAATCTCCCTTTTGCCTGGGAACTTTATAAATTAATTTAGGCCAGTTATTGCCCCAAACTGCACTCCTGCGTGCATAGTGCATCAAGTACAACGCACCAGCGTTACCCACAATTAGTTGTCATCATTTTGTTTAAATGTCTTCCCCTTCCTGCTCATCAGAATAAGAAACCCCCACTGAGCCCCCGGGCTCAGGAATGAAATGTGTGAGGCAGATCTGGAGACGCTTTGGATTGACCTTTCCTCAAGCTGTAAATCTAATATTATAGCACTGTTAAGTTTCTTTAATTAGACTATGAGTAACAACGTGTGTCTTTTCGTCCCTGTTAAGTGCAGCTCATTTAAGATGGACTTGGGTTTATTTGTGTTTTGAGTGCTGTGTTTGTGTGTCTGTGTGGTGTGGTTTATTACATGTATTTTCTCCAGAACTAAGAACTAAACCCATCCCGAGTTGTGAAAAGGGATGAGCCTCTCAGAAAACATCAGCGTTGCCAGCGGGCTTTGAACTCGTAATAACATTTTCCCCAGTAACAGCATTTCTTCCCATTAATTACTTTTTAAATCTCTACTGTCATAGTCCTAGTCCAGCATAATTTTCATGGCCTTTGGTTGCCTTGGATACAGTACAATCCTGTTCACAAGTAGTCCCACTTTTTGTTTCAATCAATTACTGCAGTTTTCAGGTGAGAAAGGGAGGAAAAATATTGTGTGGAGCTAAGGAAGTCCTCAGAGCTTATAAATCATTTTTTTTCACTGCATGAAAAAAACCAAGAAACAGATCAATGTCACTCACAAAGGCTGCAGAAATAAAATCATATATCATCATGTTTTTTCATCAAATGTTTACTTTTTTTGAAGTAATAAAACCTGGCTTCTCTCTGAGTCTTTGTAAGAGGACTCTGGAATTTCAGAGTGACAAACCTCTTGTAATAAAACTTTTCTAACTTTTTCTTGTGTTTTACTGGTTGTACTTCCGGGACTGTCCATGACCCCAGGAAACTCCAAGCTTAATCTTGGTGGCACCTGCAGACTTACTGTCATAAAGTTTTTGTGACTGATACAGCTGATTAAAGTGCCCTGAGCAAATCAAAACTCTTTATCTAAAAGAACTTCAAATCATCCCCTGGACTCTCCCTTAGCTGCAGTGGAACCAGGGTGCAGCAGTGAGTGAAAATGCTTTACTCAAGAAGTGTTTCTGCTGGTGACACACCAATTAATCATCCTCCCTAAGTGCACTGCCTCACGTTCAGCTCCAGTGTTCTTATACAGGATATTTTTAGCTCTGGTTCATTGTAATGGAGGAAATTCTCCCCCAGCAGATAGTAAGAGAGTTTTTCAACAGCATTTAGTTTGTGTACTTGCCTCAGGAATTAATTTGGCTTGCTGTAACTTCATAAAACTTGTAATTCTTGTTTTGCAGGTTTCTCTTTGATATTTAGGCAAAGGATAGTCTTGCAGTTAGAGAACAAAAGTGAGGAGCATGGCATCTATTCCTGGCTCAGTACTTCCTAGAGAAAACAAAGGAGACAGAAAACAAGGTGGAAGCACAAAGCCTTTGCATTTCTTGTGCAGAACGAAAATGCAATTTTATGTCAGGTCCAGAACCTCAAGGTTCCAGAGCAATTTGTGAATAGCTGTGCTCAGAGGAGCTCCAGTGCCCTCCCTGCTGAAGGCAGTCTGTTGTTTCAGCAATACATCTTTCCTAACACAGTCCTTGCAAGTATTGGACAAAGAGCCAGATCTTTTTAAGACCAAATAAAACAACAAATCCAAATTTCCAACCCATGTTGTTGCACTGTTTTCCTCAGAGTGGTTGGAGCTGTGGGTAGAGAACTGATGCAGTTGCTGGCTGATTGTCTTTCTTTTTCTTGAGAGTGTGTCTGTGCTAAATTAGCTATATGGAGTCTTCTAGGGCAAAATGAGTCTGGTTGAGGAGAAGCAATCACACTGATTGATTACAGATGCTTAGTCCATTTTGATTTGTTATAATTAGCTGATGAGATTTCCAATAATTTCTTATTTTGTGTATATAATAACACGAGAGTGATGAGCTAGCTCATGACTGTTGCACAGATACCCACATTTAGAACCAGGGAAAAAGAACTTCCTTTGCTAACTGAGAGCTGCAGCTACACAATCATCCCTCTATTTCTCTGAAGAGATTGAATGAAGTCAGTTATTCAGGAAGTCCTGTGGAATAAAAGGCCACAAGGTACATGGTACAAGGGGGCCTTGGAGCACAGGTTGGTGTCCCAGGAGAACAGGAAGGTAGAAGTGCAGATAAAGTCACCATGAGGCCATACCTGACATAACCAGTGTGGAGAAAGTGTCTCAATCAAATATCCTCTGAAGCACATTCTGTGACATGGCAAGAACAGCAAACCTCCCTGTGCTGTTCTGTTATTTTAAAAACACCCTATGGGGTAACCTGCTGGCTCCAGCTGCTTGGGATGCTGTTTTTACCCTGTGTCCACCTTCCTTCCAGGTGTCATTTCCTTTGGTCACAGGGACAGCTCAGCCTGAGCCCAATGCTATGGCTGTTAAGCTGGCAACAGTGTTAAATAAAAATCCCAGCAGCATTTGATGGCCTGTGTGGCACTGCAAAGACCTCTGCTGAGGGTGGCTCTGACACCAAACACCCCCAAATATTTTAGGATAACCTCCAAACCCTGAGAACAGCAGAGATGTTTATGTGCTCAGTGCTGATGCAGTTCTGGTGTCCCTCTAAAGTGGGAGGTTCCACTGAAGGGCAGGTTTGGTCATTCTGCTGCCTCAGTTTCTGAGCAGTGCCCTGCGGTTATCCCGGACAATGGAGGTGCCGGGGCTGTCCCCAGAGTGCCGGCTCTGTTCTCAGTGGCTGCCCTCGGGCATCTGCCGCAGTCAATCTGCAGCCCCGGCTCCTCTCTTGCTCCAAATGCTTTTCACACTGCCCCGGCCACTTGCACGAGTGATTCCAAACTTTGAGTTTTACTGATGAGGAATCAAGTGACCAACAATCTCTATGCAGTGTTCATTGCAAATGCAATAAAAAATATCAATTATTAATTTAACATGATTGGACTCGATCAGCCCAGGCGTTCCATGGTGTTGCTGACACCAGTTGAATGCCTGTGCCATTCTGTCTACTCTGACAGGGCATCTCCTGAGCTGTGACTCCAGAGGAGAATCAGATCCCACAATTGTGACCGTGTTCACGGGGGTCTCAGGTTGAGGGAAGAGACGAGGATCTGACTCCATGTTTCAGAAGGCTGATTTATTATTTTATGATCTATATTGTATTAAAACTATACTAAAAGAATAGAAGAAAGGATTTCATCAGAAGACTAGCTAAGCTAAGAATAGAAAAGGAAAGAATGATAACAAAGGCTTGTGGCTTGGACAGAGAGTCCAAGACAGCTGGACTGTGATTGGCCATTAATTAGAAACAACCACATGAGACCAATCACAGATGCACCTGTTGCATTCCACAGCAGCAGATAACCATTGGTTACATTTTGTTCCTGAGGCCTCTCAGTTTCTCAGGAGAAAAAATCCTAAGGAAAGGATTTTTCATAAAATGTGTCTGTGACACACAACCAAACCTTCTCTTTGCTGGACAGTCCCAATGGGCTGAGTCAAATGGGTTTTGGAACCTCCACTTGAGATTCATAACCAGCCCACCTTGTATCAGTGTACGTTTGACATTGAGCAACAGTACCTGACACCAAAAGCTTCACCTTGTTGAGGGGCCACCCCCCCATGACTGTTCCAGTTGTCAAAAATGTGTATTTTATGATTGGCTTTTCACAAATACTAGAATGAATATTATATGTGTTGTGTTAGAAAGTAATGCTGTATTAATTCTCTTAAGTAGTGTGTTAAATATAGTTTTAGGTTATAAAAAATGTTAAAATAGAAACCATGCTATGTAAGACACTTGTTTTAAAGAAAGGAGTCGAAGCTAGATAGCAGCCACAGGACAGCGAAACCTTTCAGAGAAAAAGAATTTATTGCTCTCCTATCAGAAGAAACTCACTTCTTCCTGCCTCGCCCAGCCCTGAGGAAGCTGGTTAGGATTAAGAGGGAGAAGTTGATGATGACCAGACAGAATCCTGTGTTTGAATGGAATTTATGCATCATCAATGAGATGTATGAATATGCAACAGGTTATTGTTTTTAAGGATTAATCCTCCGTTAACGTGTGTCCTTTTTCGGGCTTATGCTGCCCAGAAAATGGGTACCCAGATGGCCATAACTCTTTGTTTCTATTGTCTCATATTGTCCTAATCCAAATTGTCCAAATTATTATTACTCTAATTATATTACTATTTTTATAACCATTTTATTACTATTAAACTTTTAAAATTTTAAAAACAAGTGATTGGCGTTTTTCACACACTTAACTCTGGGAAGGAAAGAGAGTCTTAGGGAAAAAATTATGTCAAGATGGCAGTGGCACAGCAGAGACAGCCAGATGCTGAACAGCTTTACCAAGTTTTCCAGAGCTGCAAGCAGAGGAAATGGCCTGGTCTAGGCTGACTTGACTGGAGAGTTCAAGGCAGAGCTGCCGTGACCTCTCACAGTGCCGTGGCTCCCAGCAGCAGGTTCCTAACCTAGTTTGGCTGCAGCAATGCTCAGCTGGGCTCCAACGCTGAAATGAGCTCTTTATCTGTACTTGACCAGGCTCCAAGTGATTTCAGTAAGAGGAGGCTGAGTCAGGACTTGGCCATAGGTGGATCAGAGCCTTTGCAGTGTTTATTTGTTAAATATCTCCCATCTGGTGTCCTGTTTGCAGCCTGCCAAAGCAAAAGGGATTAAAACCTTGCCCCCCCAACATCTCATTACCGAAGGAATGAGTAGAACTTTTTTTCCCCTCTACATTATTCCTGGAATAAGCTGTCAAGCAAGCAGTTGAGTTGTTGCACCTTACCACAACTTTTGCCAAGAAAGATTTAGCAGCATGATAATTTAATGGAAAATATTATAGCCACATTCCTTTCAGACATAAATTCTCTGCAGAAAGATAGATATCTAATGGGAAAAAATCTGTGTTAATATTACAGTGGTTTATCTGCTTTATTGTTTTTTCCAGTGAGGTGTTTCACCCAAAATAGTGCAGAGGATACAAGAGAGTGAGCTAAGTGAGGTTATCCCACCTCGGATTGAAATGTGGATATAAACGTGACAGCATCCTTTCAGTTGCATTTAATAATACACAAAAGTACAAAAATAATGATGAGAAATACTCTTTAAAAAGAGATGTTCACCTAAAGCCATGTTAGGGATAGGCCTGTCAGGAAGGAGCGGTGGGAGTAACTCACAGGAGAGGAGAAATTGTCTAAGAAATGTAAGCATTGCCAGCAACAAAAAGATAACTGAATTCCATGGTAATTTCCACCAAGCAACAAATGAAAACAATTGGGCTCTACCAACAGAGATGACAAACAGTTCTGTAGTTCCTAGAATATTTGTACGTGCTAAAAATAAGCGTGGCTCACTTTAATTGCATGAGAAGCTACAAGCTGAGGATGAGTAAAAGGTCACAGAAAGGTGCTGGCTTGGAGGTGGAAAAGCATAGGAGCAGGCATATCACAGTTCACAGTTGTGACAAAGGTGTGTGTGTGAGGTATGCTGTAAATAGATGTGCTTTAATTAATGCTGTAAATAGAGGTGCTTTAATGCTCAAAGTTGGAGCAATAATGCAGCTGAGGAAGTTTTAAAGGTTAAAAATACCCCAAATACTGTGCGGTTCCCCAGCAGTGCAAACATGCTGTGTTTGAAATGGTAAAGGTGAAAATTTACAGGTGAAAACTCCTGTAAATTGCTCTCACTTTGACTCTTTTTATGTCAACTCCATATAAATTAAATAGAAATGAAAACATTCTCTCCTCATAATTGTACCATCATATAATTTTTCAATGCTAAATTTACAATGCTAATTGTTATTACAATACAAAACAATTACAATATTGCTTACAATTTTCAGTGCTAGTTGTTTGATTCAGCCAAATACAAAAAATTCCTCAGCCTAAATGCTCTTGGTAAGTGACAACATCCTAAACACATGAAGCAGCTTTTTCTCCTCAGTGCATACAGCTGGGTCTTGCTCTTCTTCTCTTGGGATGTTCTCGAGTTGTTTTAAGGATTTCAGTCCCAGAAATGGACATTGCAAAACCTTTCTGAGGTCTTGGGGTTTCACTGGCTTAAGCAAGACTTTTACTTAGGAAGGAACTATCTTCATTTCCTAGGCTTCTCCTCATTTACATGTGTAAAGTTTAACTTAGTGAACAGCTACCAAAGTCTTGAGTTTCAGAAAGGGATTTATTCATGAGCACATATGGCCTGCTATATAAATGCATGGTTCATAATTCATAAGAGGTGTGATCTTCTCTGTATAAATAAATAATTTTCTTCTGTTTTCCAGCTTTTTGAATTAATTACTTATAAAATCTTGTGGTGCATTCTTAGGGAATCTAGGAATAGCTCTCTCTGGCACATACACTTAACACTTTCACATAAACTCTGATGTGAATGCAGAAGGGGTTTCCATTCAGCCTTTCATGATACATTTGCCAGTGCTCTGTCACCTTCCAGGTCCTTCCTTCTCATGCTGAATACCCCCAGTTCTACTGCTCAGTGTGAGGAGTGGCTATTTCTACTTTGTAATGTTGTACACAGCAGATTTTACTTCCCCTGATGATTTTTCTTCCCAAGTGATCTCTGGAGTGGCTGGAAACCCACTTGCATGCTTTGTGTGACTTCAGAATTACATTCAGTGCAAAACTCTTTTTTAATTTTTTTCTTCCAGGAAGGCAAGCTTTATTTTAAAATAAATGGCTACACTAAACCCTTCTCCAAAGCACCCCCATTTATGCATGATCCAGGTGATCATGCTGATGCTTTAATTTAATACAGAAATAGCCCATCACAGCAAATGGCTGTAATTGCACTCATAGTCCATTGAGGAGGAGGATGTTCCTCAGAGTTCAAAACCGAGTTTGATGGCAAAAGGCTTCGCCCAGAGCAGCCTCTGCATCACAGTGAGTGCACTCAATGATTCTGCCCTGAAAAAGAAACATGAGGAGGATGTTAGAGCCAAGCACAGCCAGAGCAGCAGGCTCAGAGCTCCAGCCAGGCCACGGCTCTGGGTGGGAAGGGTTTCCACAGTCTGGTGTTATTTCCCATACTTTTAACAACCTTAAATGAATGCCAAAGCTGGCAGTAACTCCAGCACCAAGTGGACACCAGTTCTGCCAGCAGAGGCAGAGGCAATGACCAGGAAGAACAGCAGCACCCCTCTGCTGTCCCTGAGCTGGGAGAAACAACGACTGCTGCAGGGCAGAGGAACAAGCTG
This sequence comes from Geospiza fortis, assembly GCF_000277835.1. NCBI lineage: Eukaryota > Metazoa > Chordata > Aves > Passeriformes > Thraupidae > Geospiza > Geospiza fortis. Next base: position 121,360 of record NW_005054626.1, read on the forward strand.
CAGAGTCACCACTTCCAGCTTGCTTCTGGGGACCCTGCAGCTGGTCCCAGAGTTGGTGTCCTGAGTCTGGATGCAGCACAGGTTCCCACAGCCCTGCTTCTTCCACTGGGCAATCAGGTTTTTGTCTCCTCCCTGGTGCAGTACTCATATGTGGTATTTTCATGGACCCCCGACAAGGGGAGGAAAGATGAATCTGACTCCGTGTTCTTAGCAGGTTAATTTATTATTTTATGTTACTATATTATATAAAAGAATACTATACTAAACTGTACTGAAGAAAAGAGAAAGGATACAGACAGAAGGCTAGAAAGCTACTAATCAAAACTTGTGACTCTTTCTCCAGAGTCCAACCCAGCTTGGCCCCTGATTGGCCCATAAGTAAAAACAATTCACATGAAACCAATGAAACAAGTGCCTGTTGGTAAACAATGTCCAAAACACATTCCAAAGCAGCAAAACACAGGAGAGGCAAATGAGATAATACTGTTTTCCTTTTTCTCCGAGGCTTCTCTTAGCCATGATCTTTTACGAAAAATCCTTTCCTTAGGAATTTTTTCTTCTGAGAAGCTGAGAGGCCTCAGGAACAAAATGTAAACAATGATTATCTGCTGCTGTGGAATGCAACAGGTGCATCTGTGATTGGTCTCATGTGGTTGTTTCTAATTAATGGCCAATCACAGTCCAGCTGTCTGGACTGTCTCGGTCAGTCACAAACCTTTGTTATCATTCCTTCTTTTTCTATTCTTAGCTAGCCCTCTGATGAAATAATTTCTTCTATTCTTTTAGTATAGTTTTAATATAATATATACCATAAAATAATAAATCAAGCCTTCTGAAATATGGAGTCAGATCCTCATCTCTTCCCTCATCCTGGGACCCCTGTGAACACCACCACACTTCTCAGCTTCCCAGGAGAGAAATCCTGGCTAAGGGATTTTTCCAGGAAATATGATGGTGACACTCATAGAGCTCTCTGCTGATTGCTTCCTTTATGTGGAAGGGATCAAAGATGTAACAGGTTTTCTGGTGGTGGAGCCTGCAGATGGACCAGAGGAACTCCACTCTCCTCTTCCCTTCATGCAGCTCCCTCTCTGCAGTTCTCATCTCCTGACCCAGCTGGTCCAGCGTGGGCTCCATCAGCTCCCAGACATCCAGGGGATCCTTCCTGCTCCTCCTCACTGGGGCTTTGCCTTGGGAACCAGAGGGCCAAAGCAAGGGGAGCTGCCAGTACCCCCTCAGAACCATGGCTGCTCCCATACCCAGCCTGTGGCTCTCCTTTCCTCCCTAGATTATTTGAAACAATTCATTTGAAGTTCTTAGCTAAGCCCTATAACCTTGAATTTTATCTGCAGCAGTTCTTTAAAGTTTGGAAATAATTAGCTCACAAAAAAAATTTTTACTGCTCAAGCAAAGTTGTTTTAATCATGCACCTGGTTTATTGCCACAACTCTAGAAATTTATATATCTAAAAGTGTTTGCAGTGAGTAATCTTTGATCTTCCATGATACCTGAATCTACATTATATAAACTTAAAATGGATTATATAAATTTACAACGGATTTGTCACACCCTTTTTAATCCCTCCAGAAAAATCATTCTGTTCACAGACTGCCTGCAGATTTATTGTTAATAAGATTAAGCAAAGTTAAGGTCCAATATTGTCAGATTTGAGTAATACTAAGATATGTTCTATTAATTTGATTAAGGATGAGTTATCTTCAGTTCATTTTGTTAGGTCAATCTCTGTTAATTTGGGTGTTACTGAGTTTGGACAATGTCCTGTTTAATTGTTCTTCACTTTAAGCTATTTCCTGTTCTATTCCAGTCTTGTTGAGACTAATTTTCAGTTCTGTTATGTTTTTATTTATTGCAAATTAGGTGTTAGGAAAATTACATAAAGTTAAGCCCCAGTATTGTTAAATTTTGAGTAATGTTAAGTTACATTCTATTAACTTGATATCCTTTTAGGGCTGAGTTCTATTAAGTTCATTTTGTCCTATTTAAATTAATTTTAACCAAGTATGAGTGTTGTTAGATCTAAGTTATTATAGATTTTGTTAAGTCTTGGTTGGAAAAGACAGGTGTCTGCTAAGGAAGGCAGGAGCCTCCCTGAAATGGAAAATCTAAAACCCCTCCCTCTGAATTATTATAATTTTGAAATTAAGGGGCTCTCGGGCAAAGATATGGGAGTAGGAATAGCAGTTCTTCACTAGGAAAATTAAAATAAAGTGCAGTAATACAAAGCCACTGCCAGAGTCAGAGCATGCCCTGCCCCCTGTGTGTCAGGGTGCTGGCACAGCCCCATCCCATGGGGGCTCAGCCCTCCTGCAGTGCCAGCTGCGCTTCTGCTGGAGCAGGGATCCTGCACAAGGGGGGAGTTTTCCTCTGAAGCTCCAGTGGTGGTTTAGATGGGCCTGGTCTTCCTCTGGGAATGCAGTGGAGAAGAAAGCTGCTCCTCTGGGAATGCAGTTGGAAAAAGGCTGCTGCGCTGTTCCCAATCTCAGAGTCTATCTGGATAGGAATGCTCGGCTCCTCCCCCGGGGCGGAGCTTCTCCCCATGGGATGATGGAATTTTATCAGCCATGCAGGGACACTCAGTGGCCCATGAACAGAAAATGTCTCCTGGAAGGAGGATGGGTTTGTGGAAGAGATAAAGAACATTCCCCCACCTGGTTTTAACAGGCAGTGATAGAATACAAACCTCTGGTTACATCTTGCACTGCAATCTAAGACAATTAAATATTACTTTTTTACACTGTAAGATATGCAGTTGTTTTCTTTGGAGAGACCAGACTATTCTGACTAAAACAGCTGTGATGAAACCCTGACAAACACCTGTTTGTGGATAAAGAAGATCCAGTGTTCACCCTTGGTTTTGTCAAAGATTCTATTGCTCATTACCATCTCTGCTTCCACAGATGGCACAGAAGAGTCAGTGATGATTCTCCATTATGGCTGTTCTTGATTGTGAGCTGTTTTAGTGCTTTCCTTTGTTTGATTTTGCTGTTACAGGTACTGTGACTGTTTAGAAAGGTGTTACCTCAACTTCCTAAGACAGTTACTGCTGATATATTGATTACACAAAGTGAATTTACTGATTTTATAAAAGGCATTATTCATAAGATGTTATTACTGTATCTACAGCCAGCTTCTTATATACTTTAACATCTCTTTGTGCAATTATCTAAAATATTTGTGTTGTTTCAGGATCCCTCTGTTGTTCTCTAGCTGTTTATGCATCTCTTGGACCAGCTGAGCTCTCTGGCTGGTCCCTGCACTGCCTCTAGGGTTTGACCCAATGCTGTCTCATAATTTTAAGTATTTTTCAGAGTTCCAAGAAAAGATACCTGAGCTTCATTGAAAGCCTCCTCTGAACTGCTGGTCTTGTGGTTTTCCCAGTTATTATTACAGAAGCATTCCAGCAGTTTGCTGTGTTTGAAGCATCTCTGTCCTGAAGGAAACTTCAGAGGGATCCAGCTATGAGATATTTTGATTATTCTTTAACCCCAAGGCCTTTACTCATAACTGCTATTTGTAGGAGCCTTGTTGTAAAATGTGTTTAGGGAATTCCCTCCCAGTTGGAGCCTGGGCAGTGGCCAGACCTTGGCTCTACCTGGATGGAGAACTTGCCAATGAACCCAGATGTTTTCTGCATCAAAATGAGATTCAAGTCACTTTGACTTGGCAATTTGACCCTTTATATATGACAGCTGAACCTATTTTTAGAGTGAGCTTGGGAATTATTATCCAGAAATAATTATCCAAGCCCTCACTGAATCGAGGCTTGTCGGCTTTTGCAGACTGTGGGGTGGTGGTACAGTATTTTAGTGATTAGTAATCATCCAGTTTCACATGTGTTATTAATTATGTGTATTATCTGAAATATTCCTAATTGTTGTCCCTGACTTATTCCTGATTGCTGTCAGTTTCTTGTTCCACTACATGTATTGTTTTGTTTTGTTATTCCCTTCATGTTCTTAGCAAGAGTCATGCATGCTGTTTTTAAAACAAAAAGAAAGGGGAATTAGCTATTTGGACTTTAAAACAACGGCCATTTATTTCCATTTCCCTAAGAGACATTGGATTTGATTTTGTTTTTCATGCTGTGAAACCCTGTGTCAATGACATGATAGAATTTGATGAGTTGGTCTTTTATGTATCTTATCCCACATCTAACAGATAACAGTAATAATGCCGTCACAAGAGTGAGCTCTTTCCACATCAGAACACATGAGCCTTTTTTAAATTAATGAAAAGGGGGAGATGTCATGGACAGGTAGAAGAATTGTAAAAGAAAGGCCTTGTGAAACCAGGCTCTGCTAAATTGCCAAAGCTGGCTTGTCACTTCTGAGAGCAGTTACAGGTTCCCATGTGAAGCTGTTTGGAGAGTGAGACTTCATTAACACAGCAATCTGTTCTGAGGGTGAAAAACAAATGCACCTGCAATCACAAGGGATTTGTCCCATGAGAACCAGTAGAAAAAATATAGAAGCTAACTAAAAATACAGAAGTTTGATAGATATGCAAAATACCATGTACTGACCAATAAACCAGGAGTAAATGTGTTGTGAACCAATCAAAAATGACACAGGGCCTTCTGATAACCCTATAAAATATCACCTTTACCATAAAGATTCAGCTTTCTGCATGAAGAATATGGAGACTTAACTGATTTATTCCAACACTTGATGACTTTTTAATACAAAATTGTGATTTTTGGAGATCTTAAGGACTGATGGAGGAATCAGAGTAATTCCAAGCCCTTTGGCACTTGTGGAAATGCTGTTTGAATTACCTCACATGAGCAATGAGACTTCACCTTAAAGGCATTTTTTCCCCAGTACTTGATAATTATTTGACCAGTTTTACACCACCGTGGGTGTGGAATCAAAGAATCACAGAATGATTTAGGTTGGAAAAGACCTTCAGGATCATGAAGTCCAACCATTAACCCAGCACTGCCCTGTGACCCCAGGTGCCACATCCCCAGAAGAAGAGAAACAGGGTATTTATTTAATATTTATTTAATATTTGGTATTTACAGAGTTTATCAAACTGTGTGGATGGACTTCAGAGCTGCAGCCACTGGGCTTTCAAGCCATCCCTAATTCCTGGTGGATGGCACAATATATATTATTTAGGACTGTTTTGGAATTCATGTCAACACTATAAAAGCAGATAGAGTCACCTAAGAGAAGGATGGCATTTGCTTCCAGCATTTGTTATTCAATAAATGGGGTATTAAAGCTTGTTGTGGCTCACAAGTATGGCTTGTTTTCCCTCACTGCCATCCTATTTTGATAATATAGTAGTTAAATATGCAATAACTCATCTGAGGCTCATTAATATTATCACCAGCTTTAACAGGCATGCTTCACATTAAAGTCTTAAAACAATTCTTCCTTTAAGATTCAGGCAGCTGGAAGCCCAGTCATCATTGTATCATCAATATCTGTCTCCAAGGTTAGTCACACTAATGAAAGGAGTCATCCAGAAGGATGTTTTATCCATGGGAGCCTGAAAATGGCACAAGACTGGTATCTAGCAAAAGATAATGAAAAGAAGGTTGTGTGTGAAATTAGGAGAAAAATCAGCTGTCCCTAAAAACTGAAGAATAAATAGAATTTTTTTTTTCTTTACAGAAGGAAGCTGTTACTTTTCAGAAATTATCACTTATTTTTGTCTTTAGTGTATCCCAGGATAACACACATTATCTGCTCTGGTTATTTTCCTGGAAGCAGCTCTCAGTCAGCTTCACGCTGGGAGAAGTGATAGAAGCAAAAACAAATGGAAAGCACCTCAAGAATGTGTTTTGATATTTGGAGCTGGGAATGGCCTTGGGTGTTGGCTGCTGCTGGGCTGTTCCCAGGGCTCCTGCAGGGGTGAGGGTGACACTGCAGCACTCAGAGACAAACACTCCCATTAGCCAACCTGAGGAGCAGGTTTGTGGGCAGCAGCTGCACTGAGTAATGGGAATTTGGGGTGTTGGGAACAGGACTGAGCTGCAGGGAATGTGCTGGGGGTGGCTGCAGCTCAGGGGCTGTGCTCCCCAAGGGGCTCTGGGCAGCTTTCCAAGCTGAGGGAAGAACCTCATCAAGCAGCTCCTTGTTCCTCACCTGCTGCCCACAGGGATCTCTGTGATACCCATCCCTGTACGGGTATCAAGGGAATGTCTGAGCCCACTCCGCTAAATTTTCATTGAATGAGATGGAACCTCCTGCTACAAAGGCAGGGAAGGGGCTTTGGGCAGGTCCCTTGGTGCTGGTGAATAAAATGTTTAATTCTTCCTCAAACCTGAGCACTGCTGCACCCGCAGAGTGGTGCTGAAGTGTCTGAATTCCCAGAAATATCTCATCCAGAAAATGCAGTTATGAGAATCCATCAGAACACAGATCAAAACTGGGACGTGCTAGGGTTAAGTTTGTTTTTACAGCCTTAATTTAGGAACCCTGTGGGCAGAATTACAACAGCCTTCAGTGAAATAGTTCAGGGCTGATCTTCCCCACCTCCTTGGGTTGTTTGCTGATGGAGCATTCACCTTGTTGGAAAAGCTGGGAGATGCACAAGGAGACTTCAGGAGAGGGAAAGGACAATTTCATGGCTCAGAGAACCAGAGCCTGTCCAGGGTAACTGAACTCTGTCCTTGTCTGTGTGATGGATCTCAGGTGGGATGCCACAGAGCCTTTTCCCAGGTGGTGACAGTGGGTTTGTGCCATCTGGACTTCATCTCCAGGGGCTCTGCATGGGAGACACTCAGTAGGCAGAAATGACCAGAACTGGCAGCAGCTCCTAACCCTGAGTTATCCCTGGAGTTAGCAGGAGAAAAGTCACAGGAACAACTTCTGAGCCAAGGGTCATCCCTGGAAATGGCTGAATCACTTTTATTTGGTCGTCTCATTGTTAGCTGAGCATGTGTCTCACCAGGTGGGGGGACACATTCCCCTTAAAAAAATGTATGAAAATGATTAAAATCTGGGGAAGTCCTGAGCAACCCAGCCCAAAGCCTTCCAGAGGAGAACAAGGGTGAAGAATCCATCGTGCTCTGTCAGTCCTGGCCTGCCTGGAGCCGGGGCAGCCAGGGCCAGAGGTGGGACTGAGGAGAACTCCTGCCCTCCCAGCTGTGAGAATGGGACACTGCTACAGCACAGGCTGAACAACGAGGTTTTTAATGTAACAAACTTCTCACTCCAGCATCTCTGTGCTGATCATTCCTCTGGAGCAGGGGCTGCTCAACTCCCAAGGCTTGCTGTGTTCCATAGGAAAATGGAAAAATATTATTATTTAAATTAAATAATAATTTAAATTAATTTAATTCCAATTTAAATTTAATTTTAATTATTTCGTTATTTAAAGAATAACTCAATAGGAAAATTATTGTAGAGTGCTTGGAGGCTGATCAGGTGAATTTCAAGTCAGTGGTGCTCTGTCTCTGTGTTGCAGTGCAAATGGAAACCCAGACTCCTTGGCAATACTGAACTTGTCAAAATCAAATCTAAACCTCCCGGTTTGTTTTTCTATTGGACATCTCTCTTTCTGGGTTTTACACAGAAACTCAGGGAAAAAGTACTTGTGGAAAGAGGGTGAGTGAGAACTGCTCAGAGGTGTTAGGCAGAGCCAGGGGATCCCTCTGTACAAATCACCTTCCTCCTGTTGTTTCCCTGAGAACAAGACCACTGTCCACATGCCATGCCCTCATTTTTGTGTTGTCTCTGAAAACAAGCAATTTATTTGTAAAACACAAGAGGATACTGAGATAAAGACTTTCTTTAGCCACTCACTGGCTTCCCCATCTCGAAAAAAATTAAACATTTTAAAATTTAGAATCACATCCTGTTTGAGGGGTAACTTTAGGAGAGTTCCCTTTAAATACAACCCAGCTTCTTTTCATTACTATATCCTAGAAAGCCACTGGTCTAATTTTGCACTTGGGAGTGTGACTGGATGAGGGGAGCAATTCTGTGTTGGAATAATGGCCCGGCAGAGCCCGTGGCACAGGATGTGACAGAGATCCCTGCAGGATGGGACCCAGCGAGTGCTGGTCCCACAGAGGAGGGTATGTGTGAATTCCAGCAGATCCCATTTCAGGTTCACCCCATATTTAAACTCCTGGTGCTCATCTGTTCCACCAAGAAAAGATCATCTGAAAAATGTGCTCCCTGTGAGAAGTGGCTGAAAGGCTCATTCAGCTCAGCAAGTGGAGCAAGCAGGAATCTCCTGGCAGAAGCAGCAGCTGTGTGCCTGACCTTTCCCCACTGCCCCTTTCCCCCTCTGCTCTCGGGAGCAGGCTCAGGCATTCCTGGGAGCTG
>NW_005054626.1:129713-130953 GCF_000277835.1 Geospiza fortis
TGCATTTGGAAAAACTGAGCTATTTTTATTCACCCTGTGGTTTCTCAGCAGAGAGGTCTTGGGGAATATTTCCTTTCACGTCAATCCCTTTAAACATTTTACAGAGCAGAGTCTCTTCTGGGAAGTCAGTGAATTTGAATTCATGTTTTGAAGTTTGATCATGGCTGGGAATATAAGGTACAGCAGGCAGCCAGCAGGGCTGATGAGTAAAGCAAATGCAGGCTGTGCAGTCCTGCTCAAGCCATTACCAGAGGATTTTACATTTTCCGTGCATCCAAATTAAACCCTTTACAGAAGCAGAGCAATCCAAAACCATCTGGCACTAGAATTTGGGATTTCATAATGCTTTAATGTGAGCAGGATGTCCAGAATGTCTGTGTCAGTGGGTTGGAGGAATAGATGGGGAGAGGATGAACTTTGCAGTAGGTCTGTCCATTTTCATGTGTCCTGTCAGTGCCCACCTTGCCCCACTGGGGCTGGCCAGGGACAGCCTCTGCTCTGTCACCTGTCCCTGCCTGACCTGGGCACTTCTCTGCTCCTGGAAACAGAGGAAAAACCCAAATCAGAGAGGAGGAGCCCAACCCTGAAGCCAGGTGCACAACCCCAGAATAAAGCTGGATAGCCACAGGAGTTTTTTCCCTCTTGACACGGAATGACAGCTAGGATTTGTTATTATTTGTTATTTGTTATTATTTGTTGTGTAATAGCTCATCAAAGCCCCGCTTGGCCCCCAGGATGGAAGAGATGCTTCCTCCTGTGCCAGGGCCCTCCTGGAGTGCTCTCCCACCCTCCACTGCAGTTGCACAGCAGGGCAGTGACAGTGACACAGGGAGCTCGGGGTCCCTGGGGATCCAGGGCTCCTCTCAGGGCTGGCCAGGAGTGCCCAGGGGGATGAGGAGCTCTGCCCCAGTGCTCAGTGTGCCCAGGGCAGCTCACACCAGGAGCTGTGACACCTCCAGCCTCTGCCTGTCCTGGCTGTGCCTCTCCCAGAGGGGCTGCAGGAGGCTTTGCTGTTCACCTTTGCCTTCCTGGGCCCCTTGAGGAGCCTCTGGGCTCTTTGTCCTCTTCCCTGGGTGGATTCTTTATTCTTCCCTGTCAGATTAAGCTTTTTTCTGACTCAGAGATGGGGTAACTGAGAGGTGTTTTAAAAACTTTTATTCTATTTTCAGCTTCTTTTATCTCAAAGTTTGCATACAAATACACACCATGTAAACCTTCTATCAAACTTTAAAAATTCATT
>NW_005054626.1:130963-131677 GCF_000277835.1 Geospiza fortis
CTCCCCTACACATTTTCCTTGAGGGCACTGCCAGAAGAGCCCTGCTGACACTGGTGTGGCCCTGGGGACAGCCCTGTGCCTCAGCCATCCTCAGTTTGGGGCACCCTGCTCACCTGGGAGCAGCTGGATCCTGATGAGATTCATCCCTAATGAGATTCATCCCTAATGAGATACATCCCTAATGAGATACATCCCTAATGAGATGCATCCCTAATGAGATTCATCCTTAGAGAGAAGGGATTGGAGATGCCAGGTTCCATTTGCACTGGGGAACGTGCACAGTGTGGAATGGGCAGATCATGGAATCCCAGACTGGTTTGGGTTGGGAGGGACCTCAAACCCCCTTTAGTGCCACCCCTGCCATGGCAGGGACACCTTCCACTGTCCCAGGTGCTCCCAGCCCTGCCCAGCCTGGCCTTGGGCACTGCCAGGGATGCAGGGGCAGCCCCAGCTGCTCTGGGCACCTGTGCCAGGGCCTGCCCACCCTGCCAGGGAGAATTTCTTAACATCTGATCTAAACTCTATCAGTGGGAGCTTGTGGGAACCCAGAACATCCCTCGGGCTGTCCAGGACGGCCAGGACCCCTGCCAGGGGGCTCAGCGGCCCTGGCACAGAGCCCAGAACACCTGTGGGTTTGGTTCTGACCCATGGAGCAAGTTACCAACCTTAGATGAAGATCAGCAAGCCACAACAGTTTAGGTAGAATAATAGTGA
>NW_005054626.1:131756-132473 GCF_000277835.1 Geospiza fortis
CTGCCCTGGGGCAGGCAGAGTGCCTGGAACTGTCCTGCTGGATGGACCTCGGCAGGGCAGGAGAGAATTTTTTATAGATAAGAAACAATAAACAACCTTGAGACTGAGAACTGAAGAGTTCTGAGTCCTTCTTCAAGCGCCAGGCTGGGAAAAGAGACTTTTGAACTTTTCTCGGGGTCACTGTGAGCGGCAGAGACCCCGACAGGAGCCGTTCCCCCTTCCACTCCATCCCGGGTAAACCATCTCTCTCCATCTTTCCTGCAGCTCCTTCAGGCAGTGCAAGGACACAGTTTGGTCACCCCAAATCTTCTCTTCTCCAGGTGAACAATCCCAGTTGTCCCAGCCTTTCCTCACAGGAGAGCTGCTGCAGCCCTCTGACCCTCCTGCTGTCCCTGAATGGAACAGACACCTCTGCCCTGGCAGGGGGGAGCAGGAGAGCAGAGGACTCACCTGGCACCAAGCCCTTCCAGACAACATTTTAAATTAAAACCCCATTGATAGTGCCAGAAAAATAATCACAGCAGTTACATTTCTTCGGGATGGCAGGACTGAATTCCTTGTGGCAACGTGAAGCCAGGAGAGCTGCAGAGGGACTGGGGACAAGGATGGAGGGACAGGACACAGGGAATGGCTCCCACTGCCAGAGGGCAGGGATGGAGGATTGGGAATTGGGAATTGTTCCCTGGCAGGGTGGGCAGGCCCTGGCACAGGTGCCCA
>NW_005054626.1:132586-141732 GCF_000277835.1 Geospiza fortis
GGTTTGAAGGCCCCACAAACCAAAACCAGTCTGGGATTCTGGGATTCTGTACCAGCAGCCAGTACCTTATCAATTATATGGTGACTTCACCAGCAATGTTTACTGGTAATTTAGTAGTTATACATTATTCCAAAATGTGAAAAACGCCAATCACTTGTTTTTGAAATTTTAAGAGTTTAATAGTAATAAAATGGTTATAAAAATAGTAATATAATTAGAGTAATAATAATTTGGACAATTTGGATTAGGACAATATGAGACAATAGAAACAAACAGTTACAGACATCTGGGTACCTTTTTCTGGGCAGCATAAGCCTGAAAAAGGACACACGTTAACAGAGGATTAACCCTTAAAAACAATAACCTGTTGCATATTCATACATCTCATCGATGATGCATAAATTCCATTCAAACACAGGATTCTGTCTGGTCATCATCAACTTCTTCCTCTTAATCCTAACAGCTCCTTCGAGGCAGGAAGAAGTTCATTTCTCCTGATAATGGAGCAATAAATTCTCTTTCTCTGAAAGATTTCAGTGTCCCGTGGCTGCTATATCAGTGCGAGTCCTTTCTTTCAAAAAAAAAGTATCCTACACAGCATAGTTTCTATTCTAACATTTTTTATAACCTAAAACTATATTTACCACACTACTTAAGAGAATTAATACAGCATTGCTGCCTAACACAACACATAGAATATTCATTTTAATATTTGCGAAAAGCCAACCATAAAATACGCATTTTTCACACTAAATGACAAAATCAGCTTGTCAAACGAACAGCTTCGATTATTTCGCAATTCTCTCGTTACAAAGCTGTCTCTCCAGATGCTGTGACACAGAAACAGCAGCCAGTTCAGTGTCCCTGCTGCCAGGGGGGCTCGGGATGGGTTTTTGGGGCTCTCCCGCCTCGGGGTGGGTTTTGGGGCTCTCCCAACTCAGGATGGGTTTTTGGGGCTCTCCCGGCTCTGAATGGGTTTTTGGGGCTCTCCCAGCTCGGGGTGAGTTTTTGGGGCTCTCCCAACTCTGGATGGGTTTTTGGGGCTCTCCCGGCTCGGGGTGAGTTTTTGGGGCTCTCCCAGCTCTGAATGGATTTTTGGGGCTCTCCCAGCTCGGGATGGGTTTTTGGGGCTCTCCTGGCTCTGGGTGGGTTTTTGGGGCTCTCCCTGCTCTGGATGGGTTTTTGGGGCTCTTCTGGCTCTGGATGGGTTTTTGGGGCTCCCCCAATGCCCGAGGCCGCCGCCAGAGGGAGGACGCGCCCCGTGCCAGGCTGGATCCGCCCGCTGCTCACGGAAATTCTATTTTAAACCAGGGCAGCCCAAATCCCTGCGAGATGTTGGCTGACATTTGTGGCGCAGAGTAAGAACAGCTTATTTTGGGTTGCCATAAACACATCCCGAGCTGACATAAACTAAACGAAGAGCCTTTACAAAGTGTTTATACCAGTTTCACTGGGCTGCTTGGGACCTTTGTGTTTGGATAAACACTGAGCCTGAAATGCACTGATTTAGCTCAGAATGGGCATGAAAACCTCTGGTTTATCTTCAGAAGTAAACGGTGCATTGTATTCAGCAGCAGCTTCACAGAAAGAACTTCTTGAAGAAGAGACTCCTCATCTGTATTTGATTGTTTCTTGTTTGAATATTTTGCAGTAATTTTTGTTGTTGGTTCTGCTTCCAGACAATCTCTTACCACTGGGGCATTCTGTGAATGCAGCCACACGTCTGAGGACAAGGGAGAGGAGATGTCCCAGCACTTGGCTGCTGGAGAACTTTGTGTTTAAAGCAGAATTTGTAGCTGAAAAATTCACAGAGGATTTGTTCTGAGGATGGTGCTGAGGTTTGTTTGCTCAGATGAGGGGGAAATCACTGTTTGCAGTGGCTCAGGTTTGAAATGTCTGCATCTGTACAATGTCTTCTCTTCCCAATATTTTCCCCATCCCTTGCTTCTCTCAGTTCAGATCGCCTCGTTCCTCCCTTTCAGACGCTTCCTCCTGGGCTTTGCATTCTCCCTTGCCCAAGGAAATGCAGCTGTCACGATGGTTCACAGATCAAAATTCAGCCTTTAATGCAGCCGGGGCTTGATCCATTAACCACTTTGAAGATTATGACCGAAGCCTGTAAGTGGCATCTGAAATACGAGCCTGCAGCAGGAGTTAATGAGGCCCAGGGAGCTGCAGAGCAGCTCTGCTGTCCCACACGGGAACCAGGCAGGGACAGAGCAGCCCCACTGCTGCAGGGGGGGCAGCGGGGCCAGGACAGCCTCAGGCAGCCCAAACAAGGTCAAAAAGCACCGAATGTGGAAGCGAGAAGGGGTTTTGGCTGCGGTAGTAAACAGACATAGAAAGGAGCAAAGTCTGGAGAGAGGAGCCATGTGGCTGTGCTGGGACTGCCGAGCCAGGGAGCAGCATCCAGGGGCACCAGGAGCTCTGGGAGCAGCATCCAGGGGCACCAGGAGCTCTGGGAACAGAGAAAGCTGGGGAGAGGCTGCCCTGGGAGCAGGAGGATGCACGGTGAGGTTCCCAGGATGCTCAGTGAGATCCCAACGATGCTCACTGAGGTTCCCAGGATGCTCAGTGGGATTTTGTCCCAGACTGCAAAGCAAGGTGTATTCTATTAGCATCTGTATGGCAGCTGTCTGCTGTTCATTGGGCAGTTTGCCTTATCTCTTCCACAGCCACTCCTCCCTCCACAGGGGACATCTGCTGATAACAGGCTATTGAATGTCACTGCATGGCTGATAAGAACTACAGCATACCAGTGTGACATGCTCTGCCCAGAGGGAATTCCAACCAGAGATATAATGTGGAGATTCTGGAATACCAAGACAGATTCTCCACTGGCTTTCCCAGAGGAACAGCAGCTGCCTTTCCTTCCCGTGGATCTTCAGAGGAAGTCTACACCCTTTTCTACAGGATCCCTGCTCCAGCAGAACCACACCTGACACTGCAGGAGGACTGCAGCCACAATTCCAATTGGACTGCTACCAACACCCTGACCCACGGGGTGTCAGGTTGGGTTCTGACTCTGTCAGTGTTGTTTTAGTTTACTACATTATTTATTTTATCCTTTTATTTTCTTCCCTATTAAAGAACTGCTATTTCCTGCTCCCATATTTTTTTTGCCTTAGAGCCCCTTAATTTGAAATTTATAACAATTTGGAGGTGGGGGAGGGTTTACATTCTCCATTTCAGGGAAAGCTCCTGCCTTCCTTAGCAGGCATCTGTCTTTCCAAACCAAGACAGATTCCCAGGATGCACAGGTGCTACTTGCCAGAGGAAGGCTCTGGTGATGTAAATGGCAATAATCCAATTTATACACTGTGCAAACCCAGGGCACCAGGAATATTTCTCTGTCTGCTCTGGGGTGCCCTGACCCCCAGGGAAGCTCTGACTCTGACCCTCACTCATGGAGAAAGTTTCCCAGACTTCAAGATAAACTAGAATCCACAAAAGTGTGCAATAGATTATAGAGAGCAGTGTAGGTGTGTCACTGGGTGAGAAATTTAGTTTTGGGATTTTTAGTATGTTGTGGATGGAAGCAAGATGGAGGGCACAGGGTGTCATCCTGGGTTTCTTCATGCTTCCTCTTCCTCCTTCTCCATGGGTTTGGGTGGCATTTTGTAATTGGGCAGAAAAGTCCCCATTGCAGCTCTGTGGGATCAGTTATTGGGTTAAAAGGGAAAATAATCCAGGTGTCAGCTCTTAATTGGACAGTTTAGTCTTAAAAGACCTTGGAACAAGAGATTGTTGGCCATTTTGTGCCTTCTAATGAAAAGCTGCCCAACTCACAGTAATGAGACTGTTTTACTGATAAGAAATAATAAACACTTGAGTCTGAACACAAATTACTGTCTCAAGTGCCTTCAATCCAGAGCCAGAAAAACCAATGACTGGGACCCCCACAATACACCCTTGGTCCTGTCAGCTGAGAGGGAATGCAGGGAAATAACCCACACACAGCATTGACAACCCTGTGTTCACATCTGGGAGTTTCTCCTTAGTGAAAAAAGAGCTCCAGTCCTTAAAACTCCTGCTAAAAGTGAGCTGCACCTTCATGTTGACCAGCACAGCCTCGAGAGCCAAAGGTGAACCTGCTGTTTCCCTGAGCTGCAGGAGAAAATGAGAGGAAGGAGCCACCCACAGCATCAATTAAACAGGATTCATGCCACATCAGCCTGGAGAGAGTTGATAAGATCAAGGATCCACCAGAAACAGTCCAATAAGCTTCCACTGAATCAACATTTTCTGATGGAAAACTCAGAATATTCTGTGATTCTGTCCTGTCTGGAAAAGTTGCAGCATCTGTCACATCGACAGTACCAGTTATCATTTCTCCATTCCATGAGTACCAAATGCTCACAATTGCTGCCTTTTGGAGTTTATTGTAATTCTAAATATGATCCTGCTGTGACCCACTGGAACAGAGCAAATGGCAGAAAATGTAAATTGACAAAACTTGGAGATTTAGGCATTAGAATTATTCCATTCAGTGTATCATTCAGGCTTAAGTTATTACAAAAATAACTTAAAATTTTGTTTTCAAATACTCACCTCTACTTGTGCAAGGCAAAGTCAGGTCACTACAGCTTGGTGTTGCTCTTCTGTTTTACACATCACCAGCTGAGTGAACATATTTCCATCTGAACATTAAAGAAAACAGCCTAAGAAAGGAAAATATTTAGTCAAAGCTTTGTATTTTCAGTTGGGTAATATATTCATGAACAACCAAGTTTTGTTTGTTCACGACAACCAGCTGACACAGTGAAAATGGAGATGCCCTTGTTCATACAACCAATCCTAAATTATTCTTCAGCCTTCCCAAGTGAGCCAGGCAGGATTCAGAACTCAAGGTATTGGAGGTTGTCGCAGACATCTTTTATGAGAAATCTTTCTTTAGGATTTTTCCTCCTGAGAAGCTGAGAGGCCTCAGGAACAAAATGTAAACAATGGTTATCTGCTGCTGTGGAATGCAACAGGTGCATCTGTGATTGGTCTCATGTGGTTGTTTCTAATAAATGGCCAACCACAGCCCAGCCCAGCTGGCTCAGACTCTCCGTCCCAGACAAAAGGTTTTGTTATCATTCTTTCTTTTTCTATTCTTAGCTAGCCTTCTGGGGAAATCCTTTCTTCTATTCTTTTAGTATAGTTTTAATATAATATATATCATAAAATAATAAATCAGCCTTCTGAAACATGGAGTCAGATCCTCGTCTCTTCCCTCATCCTGGGACCCCTGTGAACACGGTCACAGGAGGTGGCACATCCTCACCCAACTGATAATGAGCAATTTTCCTGTGACAGGGGGAGCACTGAGCCCGAGTTTCAGGGAATTTCTTTGCAGTTCCATGCCCTGATGTGGGCAGCCCTGAGATGAGCTCAGCCTGAGCTGTGGTGATGCAGTGACCCCAGCAGAGCTGGTTCACAGCAGGCTCTCAGTGCCAGACAGTGACACCACACCAGGGCCTCTGTGGCCCACAGGACTGCCGAGAAATGAGACTTCAGTTTGGAATTGATGTTGACTGCTTGCTGCTGGTACTTTTGGTTTGAGCAGGTATTTATTTGGTTTCATTCTTTGGAGCTCACTGCTGGGTCAGCTTTGGCTCCTGTGGCTGGGGAGCAAAATGTGAAATGCAGCTCGATTGGGCACAGTGAATTTTGGGGCTTTTTTGCTTCTTTGGTGGCTGAGGTTTAGATGAGAGGTGTAAAATGTTTGTGTTGTTTCCCAGACCTGCTCAAGGTGCACAGCTGCCCTTGAACAGCACCTGTGTCCCCAGAACAGCACAGCCACGTGTGCCACCACACTGGCTCAGCCCCACAGGCTCCAAACCCTTCCCAAAACCCCAAAACGTGCAGGGCCCCTTCCAGGTGCAGCTGTGCCCTGGAATGAGCTGCAGCACTGTCACCATGACGTCTTCTGAAAAATCCTCTTTGCCCAGGATTTTCTCCTGGGAAGCTGAGAAGCCTCAGACAGGAATGAA
Organism: Geospiza fortis; assembly: GCF_000277835.1. NCBI lineage: Eukaryota > Metazoa > Chordata > Aves > Passeriformes > Thraupidae > Geospiza > Geospiza fortis. The sequence goes on from NW_005054626.1 coordinate 138,565, forward strand.
ACCAATAATTAGTGATTATTGCTGATTGCTGCTCCTGTGTTTGCTGCTTTGGAATGTGGCTTGGACATTGCTTACCAACAGTGCACGTTTGATTGGTTTTGTGTGAATTGTTTTTAATTAATGACCAATCCCAGTCCAGCTGTGTTGGACTCTCTGAGTCAGTCATGAGTTTTCATTGTTCATTCTTGTTAAGCTTTCTGATGTATCCTTTCTCTTTCTTTAGTATAGTTTTAGTATAGCATTCATAATATAATATAAATATATATAATATAATATAATATAATATAATATAATATAATATAATATAATATAATATAATATAATATATCAGCCTTCTGAGAACATGGAGTCAAATTCTCATCTCTCACCTTGTCCTGGGGACCTCACAAACACCACTCAGCACCTCACACCCTCCCAAGCCCAGATGCACATTTTGGTGTAGGGATTGCAAGCACTTGGCTGCAGGAGCTCCCACATGTTCTCTATGTCCTTGCAGCTGGAATTTTTTAGTCTAAGGCCAAGAGATGCCAGCTGCAGCACTCACCCACCACCAGTGAACTCAGCACTTTGGGTTTTTGCTTTGCTTTTGTTTGCTCAAGCATGAACGAGCCTTTGTGATGCAGGGTTTGAATAAAGTAGAGAAAGTGACAGAACCTAATTTCTCTTTCTCTACTTTATTCAAAGCCTTTTCTAAAGAGCAGAAAACTTTTCTACTCTTAGAGTGACTTCCTACTCTTTTTCTACTCTTAGAGTACTCTCTTAGAGTAGAAACTTTTCTAAGAGTGGAAACTTTTCTAAAGAGTATAAAAGGGTTTGAATGAAGTAGAGAAAGAGAAATAAAGTTCTGTCACAGACAGAGAGACTGAAGAGTGTCACTTCAGATCCTGAGCCCCTCAACCCTCCATCCCACCGTGCCACAGCCATTCTTGGCTTCACACAAGGCCAGCAGAGGAATTTGTGCTCTTTTCTGCAGCTGCACAGAGCCTCTCAGATGCCCCCATGCTCCTCTACCTCTGCAGGTATTTGTTTCTAGCTCCCTGCAGGTATTTTACAGGAGAATTCCCTGCAGGGCAGCAGGGAAATTGTTGTTAACTCTTCCCAGGCCACGCTGTATTCTGGAGACAAGCCAGAAATTTTGGATTCATACCAGGATATCAGTGTTTGGTTCAGGAGCTCTGACAGCCAAACCCTCTGGAGCACCAAGCAAGGCCCTTGGCACTCTGGACGCTCCCTGAGAGAACACTTGGGAAGGTGGCACTTGCAGGATTTCCCCTCCCTGGTGCCCTGTTTGAGCTCAGATCTGAAGCTTTGCCATTTCTAAGCAGCTTTCAGGCGTGTTTGCAGAATTCTGCTTGGGCTGAGGGGCAGCAGCAGTCGGTGGCTCTGGGCTCACCAGCCCTGGCTGGGGTTGCTCTGGATTCATTGCCCAGCTTGGCTGGGGTCAGTGCCAGGGTGGCACAAAGCCCTAGGGGCTGGATGTCACAATTTCCCAGGGCCAGCCCTCCTGCCCTGCTCTCCTGCACCGAGATAAAGCAAATCCCTCCTCCTGCAGGTGCTGCAGGTGCTGCAGGTGCTGCAGGAGCTCTCCCCTCTCGGTGTCTCTGCAGGATGGGAGAAACAGGAACGGCCCAAACGCCACGGGCTGAGCATGAAATCAGTGACTTTGTGAAGGTCACCTTGGCTCTGGGCATTTCCCTCTGCAAGGCAAACCCGACTCCTGCTGTGTTTGCTCTTTGCATACACCATAAAGTACCCAGGATATGAAATTGCAGCACGCAGATGCAGGAACGCCTCTCACTGAAGGACTTTTCTGATTTAATGCTGCACAAAGGTGAAAGCTTCACTCTGGTGTGGTGTGGGAATTGGAGAAACAGAAACTTCCACAGACACTGAAGGGTTTGAGCTGCAGCCTTGGGAGAAGCTTGGATTGATGTAAAAATACAGTACACAGACATTAAGCACAAAAATCATAAACTTATGGTTCTGCAGTTGTAAGAATATGCCTTAAGTAAGTGAGAAGCTGTATTGGTGAGATGGTGAAGGGTTTGTAGTGTAGGGCTGGGGCTGTGTGGAGTGAGCTGAGAGTTCAGAATTACAACAGAAGCATTTGTGTGCATGTGAGACAGAAGCCATTGGACAAAAGTATCCAGTGCCAGCGAAGTGAGTAAAAGGTGATGGGTAGAAAAGCAAAATAAACCCTGTGGCAGCTGTCCATTGGGTTAGAAAGTTCTGTATTGCCTTGGAACAAAGAACTTGTGACTGCCCTTGAGCTATGGCCCAATGCTTGCTCCTCTAAAATCTCACAGCCCCCGAGACTGATGTTTGTCTGAGCAATAAATCATTTTTAGCTTGAAAATAGCCCCATCCCTTCACCACCAGCAGTGTGGCAGCTGCCCCCAGTTCTTCACCAAGGACTGGCCCAGCATCTCCTCTGGGCACTGGAGGCACAGAACTGCCCCAAGTGCAGGGCCTGAGTCAGCAGCTGCTCTCCTGCCTGCCTAGGGAGCAGGCAATGTGCCAAGCACATCAGCACCTTGCATATCTGCAAGCTCCCTTTAGGAAAAGAGCCTCAGGGGTGGGTGTCTGTGGAATTTAGACCCAGTGTGAGACAGCCCGAACGGCCTGGGCAATAAATGAGTCACTGGTGGCTCTGAGCAAGCCCTGTGTCCCCACAGGTGCCTTCAGAGGAGCTGGCATTCCCATCCATGGCCGATGGCAGCTGCCAGAGCTCAGCTCTGCCTGCCCAGGGATGCTCAGCACAGGACTGGTTGCAGTAAACTGGAAAATTTATAAGAAAAAGGCCTCATAAAATCCAGCCTGCTCTGTTGTGTCTGTAGCTAACCTGTCATTTCTTCTAAGGGAAGCCAGCACTTTGCAAGTTCCCATGTGAAAGCAAACCTGGAGTGAGGAGTTGGTTAACATAACAATCTATTCCTGGGTGAAAAACACCTTACACCTGTATAAACTGTGCTAGTCACCCCTGAGATGTCAGGGGTGGCACTGTTAGAACATCTGACTCCAGAAAATAAAGTTCTTATTGCTACTAAGTGGTTAAATTCTTAGAGCTGAAACCTAACTGCTATTTTAATTTTGACTGGAGTCTCAAAGTCCCGCAGAAGGCAAAGCTCCTCAGCTTGTGCACAGCCTGGAGCAGGCTCAGGCAGCAGG
>NW_005054626.1:141754-147773 GCF_000277835.1 Geospiza fortis
AACAGGGGATGGAGCCCTGGCTGCCATCCCCAGCTGATAACAGGGATGGAGCCCGGGCACTCCTCCCTCCCTGCACCGCGGATCCAGTTTCAGCCACAAAGCACCGGGTCCTTATCAGCCCCAGGAGTGCCTTTGTTCTGCTGCTGGCTCTTGACCTGCATCAGGAAGGCAAACACCTGCAGAGCTGCCTTTCCTGTGTCTGGGGCATGAACCAACAGCTGGGCCACTCTGAAGTCCCGGCTCCAGCAGAAATTCCTCAAAATCCCCTTTACCTGTGTCTTTCCTGCTGCCCCATGCCCTGTTTGCCACACTGATCAGGGTGACATCCAATATTCTGTCATTGGATAAATCAGGGCATCACAGAGAATTCATCCATGGGCAGGGGATGGTGGAGAGACCAAAGGCCAAACCCACAAACCCTCATTTTAACCCAGGTGTAATTACTGGCTGGGAGGACTCTGGGATCCTCTCCTGGATTGCTGTCAGGGCAGTTTATAAATCCAACAGTTCAGTGCTTCCTGCTGCACTCCTGAACTCCTGACAGCCCAGCTCACCCCAAACCATCAGAATCATCAGAATCATTCCAGCCCCAAGGAGTATGAGGTAAGGGATAAAAAAGAGAGTTCTTTTTTCTCCAAAGTGATATTACTTCTGCATGGTTTCCAGGCTCAGCCCTGTCCCAGATGTACAGAAATATCCAGTTTTCTATTTGGCAACGTGGTGTGATTGCTCTCCTCTGAAAAGAGAGAGGCTGGTGCTGCTCCTCAGTGAGGTCATGGTCACAGGGGAGTCACTCCCCTGCTCACATTTGGCTCCTGCTTGCCCGTGTCGCCTCTATAAAGCAATTTATGGTACACGGAGGCTGCAGGGGCGTGGGAGCTGTGTGAGAAAGGCAAACAGAAAGTTAACTGTTGCATCATCCTCCAGTGTCCAAGTGACCAGGTACAGCAATTGCTGTAAGAAATCCAGGATTTGGTTATTTTCTTTTTAATTTTCTTGAATATTAAGCTACAAGAATGAGGGCATAGGGCATATTTTAACCCAGAGGGTTTGCAGTTAAGTCGATCAGAAGATCGACTTAAGAAGAGCCCCAAAATGCCACAAATTCACCCCAAAATTCATCTGGGAACGCCAAAATTCCACAAATTCACCCCAAGATTCTACCTGGGACCCCCAAATTCCACAATTTCACCCCAAAATTCACCTGGGATCCCAAAATTCCACAAATTGACCCCAAAATTCCACCTAGGACACTCAAAATCTCCCAAATTCACCCCAAAAAGAGACCAGGTAGGGTGGCCTGCTTTGATTCTGATAAAGAAATACTTCTTTAAGCACTGTAATAAACCATCTAAAATGAATTTATTTGCTTATTTTAGCAGTGACATCCTTAACTGCAGGCAGTATTCTGGTTTGCTGCCGACATCCAGGTGGGTACCTGCACCAGTGAAAGCACTGGCCTTCCTCTGAGCTGCACAACCAACCAGAAATCAGACCCCAAAACAGAAAGAAACCAGGTAAAAACACTGGAACAACACTCAAGAAGCAAGTCCAAGTCAGCAACAGAGAGGTATTAGTAGGAACCTGAGCTCCTTGAAAATATTCTTTGTATAAAGAATGCTTTTTCATCAGTGAACTAATTCAGGTAATTTCCCTGCACACAAAAAATGAGGTCAAAAGTAGTACAAGTGTGTATTATGAACGAATGTTCAGTTTATGGCTATGTACAGACCATGATACAGAACAAATGAGGGGTGCACTTCTTGCCCTGTTAAGGAAACACTTAGGAAAGGGATATTGGACATTTTGGCTGGTGGCACAAGTGACAGGGATGTTGTCAGCTGAGGTCTGGAGCTGCACGTGAAAAATGTGTCAGTGAAAAGCCTGGACTGAGCAAAGCAGCTCTGGGAGCTGCATCTGGCCAGCATTTGGCAGAGGAGCAGCTTTTCTCTCCCTGTGGAACCAGAGAGAGGAGATCACAGCCCCCCCAGTCTGAAGGAAAATCCTCCCATTGAAGGAATTAATGTAAAATGGTTTGGCTCTGCTTGTCCTGGCACACTCTGTACTCAACAAAAAAGAGAGACAAGATCTTCCATAAAGTAAATTAAAGGTGAGAGTCCACTTCTTACCCTGAGAGACCCCGAGTGCAGATGCTGCAGATCAGACTGTGTGGATGCTCTCATCCCTGCTGAAAAACACAGCTAAAATTGCTCTCTCTGTAGTTACAGCACTGAATAAAAACCTTTGGGTTTGAACTTCAATTATCCACCCCTTCCACAACTATCTCAATATAAACCCTGCCTTCTGCCCAGCACAGACTCCCACATTAATGTTTTTTACCATGTCCAAAAAAAGAAATAATAAATCAACAGAGCAAAGAGCAAGGACATGTCAGGGGAGGTAGAAAACAATCTATTTCTAGAGATTGGTTGTAAAAAAGCTGGGTTTGGGTGGCAGCTACACAGATTAGGGTTTGAATAAAATACCCTTGTGTAGAGAACAGAGCAGAATTTCTGTTTCCCCTGGTGTACAGGACTCACTGTCTGCTGTACAAATATTTACATGGCAGGAGCTTCAGGCTTCTTGTGTGTCCTGCACTCAGGGACTCCCTCATCTGTATTTCTTGCAGAGAGAAAGGCAAAAAGTGGCTGAATGAAGCATGACAGAAGTGGTAACTCTGTGTTCCATCACCAGCATCCCCTATTCTCTCCATCCCTGCCTCAGGCTGCTGAGTGCACATCTGGAACATCTGCCTGCTTCCCCTGCCCAGCACAAACACCTCTGCACCATCCATCACCCCAAAGCACTGCCCTGCACATGCACAGCTCTGGGTAAACACAGAGCACACTTAACATCACTTCTAGCAAGGAAATTTGTTAAATAGGTTGTTATATATCCCCCCCATCATGCTTTGGGTCTCAGCATTTGTCCTGGGTTGTAAGATAAGTGTGAATTCAATGCCCGTCTGTCAGAGGTGGGGCAGGTATCTCCTGTTCATTGGGCAGTTTTCTTTATCTCTCCCACAAACCCATCCTCCTTCCAGGAGACATTTTCTGTTCATGGGCCACTGAGTGTCCCTGAATGGCTGATAAAATTCCATCATCCCATGGGGAGAAGCTCCGCCCCGGGGGAGGAGCCGAGCATTCCTATCCAGATAGACTCTGAGATTGGGAACAGCGCAGCAGCCTTTTTCCAACTGCATTCCCAGAGGAGCAGCTTTCTTCTCCACTGCATTCCCAGAGGAAGACCAGGCCCATCTAAACCACCACTGGAGCTTCAGAGGAAAACTCCCCCCTTGTGCAGGATCCCTGCTCCAGCAGAAGCACAGCTGGCACTGCAGGAGGGCTGAGCCCCCATGGCATGGGGCTGTGCCAGCACCCTGACACACAGGGGGCAGGGCATGCTCTGACTCTGGCAGTGCTGGTTTGTATCACTGCATTGTTTATTTTATTTTTATTTTCTTCACTAGTAAAGAACTGTTATTCCTATTCCCATATCTTTGCCTGAGAAACTTTTAATTTCAGAATTTTAACAATTCAGAGGGAGGGGGTTGACATTTTCCGTTTTAGGGGAGCCTCCTGCCTTCCTCAGCAGACACCTGTCTTTCCAAACCAAGACAGTATTTAAAGGGATTGTATTGTGGCCATCCATGGAATTTCTCATGGAATATTCTGATGGAGTTTTCTTCCCAACCAAGACAGAGTGCTGTCCCATGTTTTCTGTTCTGCTGCTCAGATCCTTTTTAGGGCCAGCCAATTCACAGGGGTCCCTGGATGAGGAAAGAGATGAGAATCTTAACTCCATGTTTCAGAAGGCTGATTTATTATTTTATTTATTATTTATTATTTTATGATATATATTATATTAAAAGAAAATGATATATTAAAACTTTACTAAAAGAATAGAAGAAAGGATTTAATCAGAAGGCTAGCAAGGAATAGAAAGGAAAGGAATGATAATAAAATCTTGTGACTGACAGAGAGTCCGAGCCAGCTGACTGTGATTGGCCATTAATTAGAAACAACCGCATGAGACCAATCAAAGATGCACCTGTTGCATTCCACAGCAGCAGATAACCATTGGTTACATTTCGTTTCTGAGGCCTCTCAGCTTCTCAGGAGAAAAAATCCTAGCAAAAGGATTTTTCAGAAAATATGTCTGTGACAGCCACCAGGTTGATCAGAGAACTGCAGAAGCTCTGCTGTGAGGAAGGGCTGAGGGGTTGGGGTTGCTCAGCTTTGGGGTGACCCCACTGTGGTGTCCCAGTGCCTGAAGGGAGGATGGGGCAGAATTATTTACCAGGGCAGCACCAAGGAGAATGGCGTCAGATGGAAAGGGAACAGGTTGAGATTGGATATTAGGGAAAAACTCTTCCCTGTGAGGATGGGCAGGCCCTGGCACAGGTGCCCAGAGCAGCTGTGGCTGGCCCGGGATACCCTGGCGGGGCCAGGCTGGACAGGGCTGTGCTCACCTCAGGGGGCTCCCTGGGGCTGGGTAGTCCAGAGTGTCATAGATATCTTTTCATAAAAAATCCTTTCCTTAGGATTTTTTCCTCCTGAGAAGCTGAGAGGCCTCAGGAACAAAATGTAAACAATGGTTATCTGCTGCTGTGGAATGCAACAGGTGCATCTGTGATTGGTCTCGTGGATGTTTGGAATTAATGGCCAATCATGGCAGAGCTGGCTCTCTCTCTGTCTGAGCCACAGACCTTTGTTATTATTTTCTTTTCTATTCTTAGCTTAGCTAGTTTTCTGAGAAACTTTTTCTTCCATTCTTTTAGTGTAGTTTTAATGTAATATATATCAGAAAATAATAAATCAAGCCTTCTGTAACATGGAGTCAGATCTACATCTCTTCCCTCATCCTCAGACCTCTGTGACCACAGTCACATCCAGAGCTGCTCCCACCTGCCCAGGACCAGCCCAGTCTCAGCACTCACTGCATTTTCTGCCTTGATCCCTCCTCCAAGCCCTGTGGACCAAGCTGAGCAATTTCTGAGGCAGTTGTAACATTCCAGAGCTCTCTGCCAGCTGCTGGGTCAGCTCACACTCCCTGGCAGAGTCTGCGCATCCAGAAAGACAGAAACCAGAAAAATTAAAGAGCAGATCAGAAATTCCCTTAACAAATCACCATCACTCTTCTACCCCTTAAAAAAAAAAAAAGAGCAAAGCAATGGGGCATGGGCAAATTGCCAATGTTTGGCTCACCATTGAGACTGAATCTGAAGCACTTCCAAGGAGGTGTCTCAGGCTGCCAGCCAGCAGCAGGAAGAGAAAGTGAGGCTTGGGGGTCACTTCAGGAAAAATCTGGATGAGAAGAACAATATTATGGAAAATTTGCATCAAGATGAAAAATCAGCAAGTTTTCACTTCAGCTGTGCTTGATGTGATGAGACACTGCAGCATCACAGTGGCAACAGCAGCTCCTGAGCTCTGATATGCAGCTCTGAGGGGAAATAATGTCACTTTTCTTGTGGTTCCTTTGGGGAGTCTGCTGACTTGGACAAAGAACATGCAGGGTTCATCAGGAATGAGCAGGACAGGAGAACCAGGAGGAGATGTGATCCAAAGAGCACCTGAGGAGTGAGAGGATGGGGACACAGGGGGGTGCCTGGGGTGGGTTTTCCCAGTCCCTTCCCAGTGTGTGCCCCAGCAGAGCAGTGCAGGCAGAACTCCTCCTGCCCCCATGTGAGGGGGCACCAGGGACAGCTGGCACAGCTGCTCCAGTCAGGTGAGCACATGTGAAATAATGCCACTGTGCCAAGGAAACGTGCTCAGGGTACTTCATTTGCCCAAACCAGTTTTAAATATGCCAGGAATAAAAAAAAACCAAATCTGTAAACTTCATGGGGTGGAGAAAACTGACAGCTGCTCTGTTCAGATCTCTGCTTTCAACTTGCTTTGCTCTGCATTTGTTACTTGTGAAAGGACAGAGAAGCTACCTTGTCAAAAACTGATTTTCAGGCAATGCCAGTGTCACACACCCCCTGGATCTGCAGGAAATCCATCCTGGCAGCCCA
>NW_005054626.1:147813-152760 GCF_000277835.1 Geospiza fortis
GCCAGCCCAGTGCTTTCTGTTTGCCTTGATTCCTCCTCTTTGCTGGCAACAAACCCCAGGCCTGCAGAGCACAGCCACAGCACAGTGCAATGAAGGCAGGAGGGAGCATTCCCAGCTTCTGGAACTCCATCCCTGGAGGCTGCAGCAGTGACTGCCCTGGCATGGGCAGGCTGAACCCTCCACTGCAGCCCAGGCTCTGCTCCTGTCACCTCTGGGGACTGAAATGCCTCCCTACACCCGTGCTTTCCTTCCTTGGACAATCACACTCTGTCGTAGACACACTGCTGTGGTTATAGGTCCTGGAAAAGTCAGGATGGACAATTTCTCAATCAGATAAATTGGCAATCCTTCACTTGCTTCTCTGCTACAGAACAGAAAATAAAAAGGTAAGTTCAGGTAAGGTGATCCAGCCAGATCTATTCCAGTTGTACAGTGTGGAAAGGAAAGGTAAAATCCTGACAGCTGGGTAGGAGATGTGGCCCTGATTTATCTGGAACAGACCTGGGGGCTGCAGCTCTCTGTGTGTAAAAGGAGCCACCACGACCTGGGACATGGTGCCCTGTCCTGATTTACCCACCCAGGCCAACCTTGCTGCCAGCAGCCCTTTCCAAAGGCAGCCTGCCCTGAGCCTGCCTTACTGCAGGGAAATATCCTGGCTTTTTTGGTAACCTCCTGCTTTTGGCACTCAGCTCACACTGATCTGGCTTGGGACAGACTGTGGTGTTTGTGAGGTCCCCAGGATGAGGTGAGGTGAGAGATGAGAATTTGACTCCATGTTCTCAGAAAGCTGATATATATTATTATATTATATTATATTATATTATATTATATTATATTATATTATATTATATTATATTATATTATATTATATTATATTATATATTACTATACTAAAGAATGAGAGAGGATACAGACAGAAGGTTAAACAAGAATTATGATGAAAGCTCGTGACTGACTCCTCCAAGTCCGACACAGCTGATGGTGATTGGTCATTAATTAAGAACAATTTACATGTTTGGATAAACACTTTCCAGACCACATTCTAGAGGAGTAAAACGTGGAGAAGCTGAGGCTTCTCATCTTCCCAGGAGAAGAAATCCCGGCGAAAGGATTTTTCAGGACAGATCTCTTTGCATCTTTGATTTTTATGTGCTCACCCCAAACCCTCCCCAGCTCTCCTCTGTGTTCTGGTGATGTTCCCTTGCAGTTTTCCCAGGGCAAGAATAAAAGCAGGGCTGAAACTCCCAGGTTGTGCCCAGAGCCAGGCTTTGTGCTGTGCGCCTGCAATGCCTGGCCCGCAGGGACCCGGCTCCGGTTACAGGGGCTGGCGTCAGGCAGGCTCTGCAGCTAAAAATAAAAGCATCCAAAGCACAAACCCCGAAGAGAGCGGGATATTAAAATTCCAGGAAAGCTGGAGGAAAAGCTGGAGCAGCCCCCAGGGGGAAAGCACCAACATTTTGGGGTGGTTTAAATGAAGCCTCGGGGTTTGGCTGTTTTGAGGCCTGTCAGCTGTGCGGCCCTCAGGGCTCGGCCTGTGGCTCCAGGTGTTTGTGCTCGCACAAAGGAAGATTTGGAGCCTTTTGGGAGGCAGAACCATCCCCGCTGTCCCTGAGAACTCCAACCACAGAGAAAGATTTGGAGCCTTTTGGGAGCAGAACCATCCCTGGTGCTGTCCCTGAGAACTCCAACCACAGAGAAAGATTTGGAGCCTTTTGGGAGGCAGAACCATCCCTGGACCCGGTGTCCCTGAGAACTCAAACCATAGAGAAAGCTTTGGAGCCTTTTGGGAGCAGAACCATTCCCCGTGTTCCTGAGAATTCAAACCACAGAGAAAGATCTGGAGCCTTTTGGGAGGCAGAACCATCCCCGCTGTCCCTGAGAGCTCCTAAGCCCAGGCACACCTGGCTCAGCCTGGGATTCCCCTTGGATCCAAACCCCTGGGATGGTGCTGGGTGTGGGAACGCGGCTCTGGTGAGTCCTGAGGGGTCTGATGGGGGAATGGGCTTTTCACAGCTTCTGCAGCACCTTTAATTGTCTGGAAGGTGAACAATGGATCTGTGAATCCAGGCTACAGGGTCAGGGTTGAATACTTACCGATCCTGCTTCCAGAGGTTAAATTAATTTAGTCTGCAATCAGATGGAAAAGCCCCAGTGCTGTTTCTAATGGGAGGTTTATGAATTTTCTATGAAGGATTTGGTGGAAATTTCCACATTTTCTGAGCACAAATCATAATCTAATAATCTTTGAAATTGTTTTCTATTTAAATATTAAATAGATACAGTGGTTAATGTTTACCAGGTACAGAGTTGTATTTTGGAGTGTGAGTGCCCTTTCCTGGAGGAGCACGGTTCCATCAGACTGCTTGCCTTTGACCTGGCTGCAAAAACCCTTCCTAGATTTAATCGAAGTCTCTTTTAAAGCAGGAGCTTTATCTCTGCCCCCTTTTTGGGTGCTTTGAAACTAAACCCGCCAGGAGTGCGAAAGTGAGGTTTAAAAGCAGCTGTGTGTTTGCATAACAATGGATTAAATCCACACAGTCCCGGGGCTCCCAGAGTCCATCTGCCCTGGAGCTCCCTGCATGTGGGTCAGGAGTTTCCAAATGATGCCTCAGATTAATGAGTGCAAAGGCCTGGCTTTTCCAAGTGTGCCACAGTTTAATCCTGGCCCTCAGTGGGGTTTTGTGAATCACAGGTTGAACTGGGCTGGAGAAGACCTTTAAGATGAGCTGGTTGTGCTCAGGGGCTGCAGAGCCTGGGCTGCAGCAGGGATGGGCACTGGGGCCAGCACCTTCCCTGGTGTGCGGTTTGGGGATTTGCTTTGGGTCTGTGAAAAACGCCAATCACTTGGTTTTGAAATTTTTGAAGTTTAATAGTAATAAAATGGTTATAAAAAATAGCAATATAATTAGAGTAATAAAAATTTGAACAATTTTGAATAGGACAATATGAGACAATAGAAACAAAGAGTTACAGACATCTGGGTACCCATTTTCTGGGCAGCATAAGCCCGAAAAAGGACACACGTTAACAGAGCATTAATCCTTAAAAACAATAACCTGTTGCATATTCATACACCTCATACATGATGCATAAATTCCATTCAAACACAGGATTCTGTCTGGTCAGTGTCAGCTTCTTCCTCTGAACCCTGATGGCATCTTCAGTGCTGAGCGAGGCAGGAAGAAGTTAATTTCTTCTGATGAGGGAGCAATAAATTCTCTTTCTCTGAAAGATTTCAGTGTCCTGTGGCTGCTATCTTAGTAGGAGTACCTCATTCCTCTCTTTAAAAAAAGTATCTTACATAGCATAGTTTCTATTTTAACATTATGTTATAACCTAAAACTATATTTAACACACTACTTAAGAAAATTAATACAGCATAACTTTCTAACATGACACATATAATATTCCATTTTAATATTTGCAAAAAGCCAATCATAAAATATGCATTTTTCACAGTTCTCCACCTAAAGAACAGCAGCTCCTTCTGAAGGAAGCTGGAGGTGACTCCTGCCGACGTTATTTGGGTGTTTTTAATATGATCAAGGAATATCTGAGCCAGGAGGGACCCACAGATCCTCCAGGCCAGCCCCTGGCCCTGCACAGACAGCCCAGATCCCCTGTGCATGCCTCGGGCAGGGCTATCCCAGCCCTGGATGTGCAGTGTGTGATGTGTGTCACCTTCTCAGGCAGCTCCAAACCTGTCCCTGTGTGCCTCGTGCAGCTCCACTCCTTATTCAGGGCTTTTCTTCCTGGTCTGAGCTCTGCTTCCCAGGAATCAGCTCAGTTTTTGTTAAAACAGTTGCCTGCTACAACTCAGGTGTCCCCACATTCATTTTCTAGCAGCAGGTGCTGGGAACAGCTTCAGGGTGTGCCCAGGGTGCAGTCAGAGCTACCAACATCCTCTGGTTTTTGGATAGGAAATTATCCCACTATTCCCTGAAAATCTGCAGTGCTCACTGACCTCAGGATTAGCCCTGCACTGAGGAATTTCAGGCTCACCTCTCCAGCAGAATTAGAATTAGCCCTCCAAAGAGCTGGGCCAGGCTCACTTTTACTGCTTCCTGCAGTCATTAATTGAGATAGCAGCTAATTTTGTGTGGGATCCTTTATTTTTGGCTGTATTTTATAGAATGATTGCTGGAGCGAGTTGGATGTGTTGCATCTTGAGTATTACTGAGGCTGGAAAGCAGCCAGGACAACCAAGGAGCAGAACTTCCAGGCAGTTTTCCATATCTGCAGTAAGACTCAAGTCTGCAGCAAAGTTATCTGAGGAATTCAGGCTGTGAACAGCGAATGGGAAGGGAATGACACAGATATGAGGGAGGAAAAAAAAAAGTGAGGTATTTTATGTTTTTGGACAGCTTCCTGCAGTTATATCACCACATTTCTATTATTCCTCAGCAAAATCAGAGACAGCAGATTGCACTTGAGCAGCTCCAGTCATTCTTGGCAACCCAGGGAAATCCAAGTGAGCTGAGAGAGGTGGATCAGAGGTGATTCCCCACCCTTGTCCATTCATTCCTGAGTGAAATGGCCAAGGACCAGCCTGTTGGGGATATTTCCCAGTGCTTTAATTACTTTGTGCCTCATTTTGGCACATTTGTTGAGTATTCCACGTTTTTTTTTTTCAAGAACAAGGACACTGAGCTTGCTGTGTTCTGAATGTCAGAGCACATTTCAAGAGGGAAAAAAAATCCCTAAAACCCATTGCTCCACAAACAGCAAGACTAAAGCAGTTTCACCACAGATTTATGTGGTCTCATCCCTAAAGCACTTCTGCTATAAGGATAGTGATATATATTTATATATAAGGATAAATAAATAAATAAAAGGATAAATAACTATATATCTAAGGATATATATAAGGATATATATATCTAAGGATATATACATATAAAAATATATATAAAATATATATTTTATGTATCTAAGGATATATACATA
>NW_005054626.1:154537-165798 GCF_000277835.1 Geospiza fortis
ATCTATTTTAATATATATATTTTATATATATAAATAAGGATATCTTAACTGTGGTTCTCATTTCAGAGGGCAAACCCCCCACGTGCTGGGGCTAATTCAGCCTCAGGTATGTGGGCACTGGCCAGCCTGCTGCATAAACAGGAATATTTGGTGCCTGAGTTCTTTCTTTCCTTCAGCTGAGGAATGGACATGGTTCCTTTTTCTGTCTTCAGTTGCTGACTTCCAAGAAACTTTAGAAAATTAATTCTTCTTGAGGCCTTGACTCATGTGTCAAATATGTATGAAATTTGGAGCAGAGATAGACTGAGCCATTACATAAGCTTCCTCTCCTTAGGAAAGCAACCTAATCAAGCTTGTTCCATAAAAACTCCCCACCCAGATGACTGGAAATGGAGGTTTTTTACAAACACAGACCTGTGCCAAGCAACAGCCATCAGAACCCCTCTGGCCAGTGTCCTTTTTCTTGGCAGAGATACCTGCTTGTGCTGGACAATGGAGCACATTTTGTCCTCTGCTTTCAAAGAGGAGTTTACAAGTTAAACCTAATGTCAATTCCCAATCCAAATCCCTACTAAGCTGCCATTCATCAGGCTGGGGGAGAAAGAAGAACAAAATGGAAGTGCATTAATTTATTTCCCCAAATGTTCTGTTGCTGCATTTCCCCTCTAAGCTCCAAGGCCACACTGCATTTCCCTTCACTGACAGGTATCCCACATTTCCTCACAATCTGAAGGAAAAAGGTTGGGATGAGTCTTTTGGGCACTGTAAGCTGGATTACTGTGGTTAATGACTGTAGTTAATTAATGTAGGCTCCCTGCCCTGCCATGGTGAAGGCAGCACTCCCTCAGCTCCTGCTGGTCTGGGCTCTGTGGTCATTGATGTGCTTGCTGCCTCCCTCACCTCTGAAGCCCAAATGTGACATTTTCCCATTTTTTCCCACATCCCTCTGGTTTGGATTGTGCTGGGGTGTGCTCTGCACTCCCTCCTCAGTCTGGGGGAGCATGAGAATATTGCTGTGCTTCTCCTGAGCACTGAGCTGCCACATCTCCCCTGGTGGGGCCAGAGAGAGCCCCAAAGAGGAGCAGAGCTGCCAGCAAAGCCCAAGGATGGAGCAGCATCCACTCCAAAATCCACTGCACTGATCCTTGCACAAAACCCTGCTGTAGTTCCACAGCTCTCCCACAAAAGATGTGTTTGGGCTTATTTCATTTTTCATCAGAGTGCCCTGAAGTTTAATTAAATCCTTGTTCATTTTGATGCCCAGGATGATATTGACTTTTGCAGTCAGTTGAATACCAGCAGATTCATTTTGACACTCAGGTTTAAGCCTTGCTCATTTTGATCCCACAAGGTGTCCAGGAGTCCCTGCTTGAAGAACCTCATGTCTGAGGCTCCCAAGCTTCTCCTCTCCTCTGAATATTTCCAGGCAGGAATCACCACTCTTTCTCCTTGCCTCAAATATTCTGTTACCTTGGTAGCAGGAAATGTACTGGGGGGTCAAGAGAGAAACCTTTTTACTTTGGAGGCTGCAGAGAAAGAGTCCAAAATTCTGTCACAAGATTCTATTCTATTCTATTCTATTCTATTCTATTCTATTCTATTCTATTCTATTCTATTCTATTCTATTCTATTCCATTCCATTCCATTCCATTCCATTCCATTCCATTCCATTCCATTCCATTCCATTCCATTCCATTCCATTCCATTCCATTCCTCTTGCCCCCTTAGCAAGAATAAAGCATGATAGTTCCATAAAGAATGTGGGCTTTTATACAGAACACATCCCTCTGGTGCCCAAACACTCTGGTATGTGAAATGATTGTTTGCTTACCAAAAGGAAAAACAAAAAATGCAAAGTTTTTGCCAGCCCTGGCTCTGCGTGCCCCACGCGCCAGGGAGGCACCTGCACAAATATTGTTTGCATACAAATAAATTTGTGTACACTCAGGTGGAGGAGAAAAAGAGAATCTAAAAGCTGAACCACTCCACAGGAGCCAAGCTCTCCAACTCTTTCAGTATGTAATTACTGGAATAATTACTGAAGGAGCTGTATTAAAGGATAAAGAGAAGAAACATTTTTAATGAATGCTGCCAGGTTCACACTCTGGGACTCCACTGGCATTTTTAACCTGGTGACTGAATTTGAAGCAGAGTATTTTTAGCTGCACCTGTAGGTTGTTTTTGCTTTTGTAAAATGTCTCCACACCCACTCCAGCCTCTCCACCCACTGTCTCCAGTGCTGATGGAAGCACCACACACACACAGTCACCCCACAGACTGGCTTGTTTTTTTTCACTTTCACTTCTTAGAACACACATGAGAATAATTTCACTGGTTTCACTTTAATTTATCACCTATTTGTCCTCCAGTTCACCCATACCTAAACCAGCTGGCTAAAACCTGAGTATCCTTCCAGAAGTTTCACATAGAAAATAGTTTCTTTTTTTTGTTTGTTTGTTTTGTTTTGTTTGTTTGGGGTTTTGGTTTTTTTGTTAGGAAATCCATAGTGGATTTGAAATGAACTTTGCAGTTTTGAGCACTGAAAGCCAGGGAAGAGTTTTGGGTGCAGAAGCTGGGCTGTTGAGGCAGAGAAAGCAGTGCTGCTGTTTGGGTAAAGGTTATCCCAGACTTTGTTACAAGTCCTGTCCTTCCTGTGCATTCCAGAGCCAAGCTCCAGGTGCTGGGATTGATGATTTTCCTGGGATTTTCCTGGTGTCACACGTGGGACAAGGCAGAGGCCACAATGAAAGAGGGGTTTTGACAGCAGGATGCCAGCAGGGAGAAGAGTTTCTCAAAGTGAGGGAAAGGAGAGGAGTTGGTATTTTCATATTTCAGTCCAAGCCCTTTCTTTGGTTGCCACAGACCCATTGTCACCCCTAGCTGATCTGTATTTCACCCTGCAGCCTCCTCCCCACTTTTCCATGGCTCCTTTTGAACAGCAAATCTTCCCAAACTGAGGCAGGGGAGGATCCATGGGAATGCCTTTGCCCAAGTGCAAAGTGCCAACAGCAAGAACAACCCTGATTTTGCAGAAGGGAGAACAAAAAGTGTGTCAGGCTGAAGGTGCAGAATTGCTCAGCAGCAGCAGCAGCAGCAATTGCTCTCTGAGGCTCTTCTTGCCTTATTAAATCAAGTCAATACTTGCTCAATGATCAGGATCTCTCCCAGTTTCCATCTTGTGCTGCAGCTCAGAGGAGGAGGAGGCTCCAGGAGGCTGTTCCTCTCCTCAGAGCCCACAAGCAGGGCAAGGATGGGAGCAGGAGCAGCTCTCCTGCCCGGGGGTATTACTGAAACCTGCCAGTGGAAATCCATTCCTCCCTGGGGATGCACCCTCCCCTCTGAAGTCACCTGCAGCAGGTGAGGAATTCCTTGGGTGCACCAGATCCTTCATTTACCTCTGGGCAGGTGGCAGAGAAATTACAGCTTAGTGAGGCAGTTCAAAAGGGAAAAAACCCAGGGCAATTAGGGAGCCTTGAGGAGCAGGAGGTGAATTCCTGCCAGGCTGCATTCTCAGTGCTGGGATCAGCTCCCAGGGCCAGCAGATGACATCCAGAAGCAGTGCAAGGCTTTGATTTTGAAATTGTACACATAAATATACACACACACATATGTGTTTTATCTGAGGGAAGATTGTAATCGTTGTTGAATCAAAGGTGAAATTTTCAAGGTGCAGGAGGAACTCTGCTCTCCAGATTTTATATTAAAGTTGGATATATATTTCTAAATCTTGTTGTTTCAATACATGGACATGGCTTTACTTTTACTCACAGGATATAATATATTGGTCAGTACAAAAATACATGGTTGCTGTCCTGAGAAAGCCATTTAATGCATGATAAACTGGGGCTGTGTTAGCTGTGAAAAGCATTGAAATACCAGAGTTAATTTTGCACGTGGACTGGAGACAGCTCAGTTCTTTGTGTGGAAACACAAGGTAGGCAAGAGACCCTTGGGACAGTTTTGTGTCCCTTTTGAAGGCATTCAGCTCACAGAATAAATAAATAAATAAATAGTGCTTAGAACTAAGCAGATATTGAAGCCTGTGTTGAGCAGGCAGAGCTGGGGAATTGACCCAGCCCCTGCATTAATTCACACACCAGGGATGTGCAGCCTCACTGGCTATTTCAGCTCTTCCTCTGCCCAAATTAACTCCTTAATCAAAGTTTCCACCCCACACTGGGGGGTGGGTGATGCTGAGGGAGGGAATGGGCACATGGGAGAAGGGATTCTGGCAGCAGTTTTATTCCTGAGAAAATGCCAGGTTGTATTACAGGAGTCAATGTTCCTGTGTCCTGAGGTTAAAAAAACCCCAATAGATTTGATAATCATTCCTTTCTCCTAATTCACCTGAAGGAGTCTCAAAGGCTCCTACAAATGATCAAATTCATGATATGTTACTTTATTATTCATTTATTATTCTTAGGTTCTCACACGAGTCAGCTCTCTCAGGGGAGTTCAGAACCAGACCAGTGCAGTGTTTTGTATCTGAGCCAATGAAGGAAAACCATCTCTCTATTCTATCCACACAAACCTTTCTCTGAGGATACTCCAATCCCCAGGGCTCTGAGATCCCATTGGGGCAGTTTAAGGTGTCCTGCTCCTTTCTGCTGTGCATCAGCAGCTGCAGCCAAGGGATGCAGGAGTGCAGCTGAACCAGCTGTGACTTGAGCACCTGCTGGGGAGAGAGGCTGCAGTGTGAAGGAAGTGTTTCCCCTGGCTAAAAAGCCAGCCTGGAAACAGCTACCTCTGCAGAGAGGCAGCCCTCAGTTTCTAAATCCAGTTCAGAGTGTCCTGCCTTGCTGCTCACTGCCTTGCTGCTCACTGCCATGGCCAGGACTCAGCTGGAAGAACCAGCTCAGTGTGGAGCTGTGAGAAACAACCCCAAACCTGACTGAATTCCCCCCTCAGCCTCCCTGCCACCTTCCTGGGCTTCATCACTCTCCCATGCTGCCTCCCACTGCTTTCCAGCACCTTTGTGGATTTGCTTTCTCTCACAGACTTTGCTTTTGGGTTCCTTCACCTGTTGCCAAAATCCTGCAGTCCTTTCCTAAATTCCTCAAAATTCCAGAAGAATGCTTTGCTTGCCTTTTCCTGGTTCCCTCTTTGAGCCAATTCTATCAGCACAGAGCTGAAGGAATGCAGTGACAGCCTGAGCTCTGCCAGGAGAATTCCACCAATTAATATTGGTTCAGGAGCTGATGGAGGAGCAGGTGCCACTTCAATTCAAAACTGATGTGCTAACAAGGGCTTGTGGGAAATTTATTATTTATTATTTCACCAAAGGATGACTCGAATTCTTGAGTGCAGGCTAAGGAAGAACTACTGGTACACAAAGTTTTACACATTTAGGTCTTAATCAGAAACTTGTGCAATGTTGTTTATGGAATAGTCCTGATTCAGATGTGGCTGTTACACCACTTTTGTTAAGACTAAATAGATGCCAAGGCATAGAATAAACACTGATGTCTGATCAGGATCACTGGAAATGAAGTGATTACTGACTGAAGTGTTTATTTAGGGACAAAGATACCAGGGATGAACCATGCAGTCAGCAGGGCCATCATTCTTTGATACAGCTGCAATGAATCCTTCGTGTGAAATGAATCCTTCACACCAGTACTTTTTATCCAGTGCTTGCCTCTCTTCCTATTTCCCACACCTTTATATTATCAGCTATCAATTTATATGAACAATGTCCCTTGATGGATTGCTCTGTGTCCCTCTGGCTGTGGCAAACTGCTCCAAGTCTCACCTTTGTGCATCCTGCACTCCAAGTGTGAGTGGATGCACACTCAGCAGAGACATTCTGTCATCAGCTTTTTATTCTCCTGGTTTCAGCTACACACTGAAAACTGAGATTATAAAAAGATATGATCTCATTGCTGAGTGTCTCCAGCCACCAGTGGACTGAAATCGTTTTTCCTTATTCAACAAGCAAAATGCAGGCATTTCACAGCTCTTTTGAACACAGCTGTGGAACTCTTAATTCAATATTTGTAGCTTGTACACTCCTATTGTGCTGGATTTTATAAAGGCCTGAGGGAAGATGAAAACTTACTGGCCATGTTAGCAGAGGTGTGGTGGTTCCTTCTCTTCTCTTCTCTTCTCTTCTCTTCTCTTCTCTTCTCTTCTCTTCTCTTCTCTTCTCTCTTCTCTCTTCTCTTTTCTCTTCTCTCTTCTCTTCTCTTCTCTTCTCTTCTCTTCTCTTCTCTTCTCTTCTCTTCTCTTCTCTTCTCTTCTCTTCTCTTCTCTTCTCTCTTCTCTCTTCTCTTTTCTCTTCTCTCTTCTCTTCTCTTCTCTTCTCTTCTCTTCTCTTCTCTTCTCTTCTCTTCTCTTCTCTTCTCTTCTCTTCTCTTCTCTTCTCTTCTCTTCTCTTCTCTTCTCTTCTCTTCTCTTCTCTTCTCTTCTCTTCTCTTCTCTTCTCTTCTCTTCTCTTCTCTTCTCTTCTCTTCTCTTCCCTTCCCTTCCCTTCCCTTCCCTTCCCTTCCCTTCCCTTCGATGTTCAAGTCAGGAGGGAAAATTATTGAAAAACTGGGAATTTATGGTGATTGTTTTGTCCACAGTCACTTTTATGCAAATGGTGACCAGAAAGCATCCAAGAAAAATGCATTTCCCAAATCTTAGGGCCAGCACCTGTGCCCGGAGACTGAACTAAGCAGGAAATTCCATTAGCAGTAATTCCTGCACCGTTCCTTCATCACCAGCATCAAACCTCTCCAGATGCTGGAGTTTCACATGGAGGGTGTTTCAACACTCCCAGCAAAGCCTCCTTGTGTGGAGGCACCTCAGCTTTGGTCTTGTTCCACCTGGAGGTCAGGAAAACTCACTGGAATCATCTCCAGTACTTGGTGTATCAGGGAACAGGTATATATTATTGTCTTGGTTTGAAAGGACAGGTGTCTGCTGAGGAAGGCAGGAGCCTCCCCTGAAATGGGAAATGTAAACCCCCTCCCATCCTATTGTTATAATTTTGAAATTAAGGGGCTCTCAGGCAAAGATATGGGAATAGGAATAACAGTTCTTCACTAGGAAAATGAAAATAGAATGCAGTGATACAAACCAAACCACTGCCAGAGTCAGAGCATGCCCTGCCCCCTGTGTGTCAGGGTGCTGGCACAGCCCCATGCCATGGGGGCTCAGCCCTCCTGCAGTGCCAGCTGCGCTTCTGCTGGAGCAGGGATCCTGCACAAGGGGGGAGTTTTCCTCTGAAGCTCCAGTGGTGGTTTAGATGGGCCTGGTCTTCCTCTGGGAATGCAGTGGAGAAGAAAGCTGCTCCTCTGGGAATGCAGTTGGAAAAAGGCTGCTGCGCTGTTCCCAATCTCAGAGTCTATCTGGATAGGAATGCTCGGCTCCTCCCCCGGGGCGGAGCTTCTCCCCATGGGATGATGGAATTTTATCAGCCATGCAGGGACACTCAGTGGCCCATGAACAGAAAATGTCTCCTGGAAGGAGGATGGGTTTGTGGAAGAGAGAAAGAAAACTGCCCCATGAACAGAAGATACCTGCCCCAGCTGGTTCCAAGAGCTGGCAGTAGAACACACACCCCCAGCCACATCTTGCATTGCACCCTAAGACAGCACACACTGTACACACTGAAGCTGCTGTCTGGGCTGACATTCATGATAAACGTTGCTTTAACTCCATCTCCCTGTTCAAAACCTGGCAGGGCCATTTTGTGATCACATCTTCTCTTGCAGTGCAGCAGAAATTGTGAGCATTCCACTGCAAAAAGCCTCTTCATGTATCTGGTTTGAAGGGAGCACAAAGATAATAAAAACTACTCAGATTCTCTTGTGTTCCTCTAATTTCAGTGCTCAGAGTCCCATAAATTACCATTTGATGGGCCTTTAAGATTCTGCTTCAGTGGTATTTATTGGGCAATATCAAAAGCAAGCAAACAAGTGGAGAATGAAACCCAGCTGCCAATCTCAGGGTAGTGTTCCATGCTGAATTGTCCACAGGAACTGTAATTGCTTTCTAGCAGGAAGCAAAAGATGGTAAATCTCTTTCAGAAGTAGAAATTAGTCATGCACAGATCAAAATCTATTCATATGCAAAGACCATTCATCAATAAATTGCAGCTGCCTGAAAATAGCTGCAAGCCAGTGGAGAATATTCTGTGTTTGTCAAGTTAACCACTTACATAAAATTGCATGTTGGATGACACTGATGGAGATCATGAGTGTTAAATATTTTCTTGGCCTACAGAGTGATTACTCAAAAAGGATTTCTTCAGAAAAAGAACTCATCAAGGACCTTTTCTGACAAAATGCTTTTTCATTGGAAAATGAGATTCACACCCAGTTCTGCATGGAAAGTTCAAAGTTTTGCATGGAAACGAATTTATTTTGGTGAAGCTTTTGTAAGGGAAGGTCTCAGAGCTTTAATTCAGAGCTTCTGGTTTAGATGAGAAGTCCCTTCATTCCAAATTATCACATAGTCCAGGCCAATTGCTCTGAACAAAGAAGCTCCAGGATTTTGCTCCTATTTTTGTGGCTTTATACAAAGCAAACCAGCTCCATCAGGAGAGACTTAAAGACAAAAAAAAAAAAACAAACCCAAAACCCAAACAAAAAAAAGCAAACCAAACCAAAACCAAACTAACCTCCCCCCAGAAAAGAAAAAAAAAGCCCAAAACAAACAAAACCCCCCCAAACAAACAAACAAACAACAAAAACCAACAAAAAAAAAAAAACAAAACAAAAAACAAAACAAAACAAAAAAAAAAAAAGAAAAGAAAAAATAAAAACCAGCCACCAAACCCAGGGACACGTGGAGAAGTCCCAGCAGAGCTGGAGGCTCCAGCTCAGCCTTTCTAGCCCAGAGTCCCCAAGCCCTGTGGCCTCCTTGGGTGATGTGAGCATGGGCATGGCTCTTGGGAGGATCTGAGAGGTTCCAGCTGCCCTGGGGATTTGAGCCCAGCTCAGGACAGGACAGGACCCTGTGAAATGCTGATTTCCTCTTGCTGCAGCCTGCAAGCAGCAGCAAGGCTGGGACAGAGCAGACTAAATAACCCAGAGTGAAATGGGGGGCACTGGAACTCTTGAATTTGACCTGAGAGTGGTGCTCACAACCTGAGATATCCCCTTGTCTTCTGGGCACAGAGCAGAACAACAAACAGGACCAGACAGGGTTATCTGTTTTTATTTGAGTGTGATCTCACAGCTCTGATTTGATGCTTTGGAAGCTCCAGGTGTACAATACAATCCAGGTGTACAAAACCAGACAATTCCTGTTTTTATTCCTTGCCACTTCACATTATTTCCCAGCTGGTCCCTACTATCACTAACAAAGTCATTTTGCCATTCTTGGAAATCTCTGTATTGCTTTTAACTTAATCTCAGAGCCAGTAAAACATTTCAGAGCTGCAAATTTCAATTACTCCCTTGAGTGACTTGGGTAAGGAGTTTCTGGTAGAGCCACAGTTTGAGCCCTTCTCTGCCTTAAACCCAAAGCCTTTGTAGTTGTTGCTCATTAGCATCTAAGATTTGCCATGATATTGTTGTGTATATTTTTATTGTGCATTCTCTCTCAAAACCACAACATTTCCTTATTAACACACAGCTCTGTGAAGAGAATTAAGTGGCACAAAGCATCAGACTTGAATATTCAGGTATTCTAGAGAGGAAACCTGGGACTGATGGAGCTGGGCAATGAGAATAACTTCAGCAGGCAGGGCTGTGAGAGGCTGCAGCCACACCAGGCTGCAGCTGAGCTCCTCCCTGCTGCCATGGTGGGGCAAAATGCAGAATCAATTCAATTGCAGAATCAGATCAATTCAATTGCAGAATCAATCAATTGCAGAAATCAATTCAATTGCTAATTTCAATTCAACATCAGTTCTGAAAGATGGACCTGGCACATCATGTTCAGCTCACAGCAGAGCCACTGTGCTGCTTGTTGTTTCATAAAGGACATTCTAAAACTTATTTTTTTTCCCCCATTTTTGGCCATATTCCATGCTGGAAGGAGCAATACTTCTCTCATGTGGTTAGAAATACCCACTTGGCCAATGATCTCATGCAGCAGGGCAATGGAATGATGCTCTCTGCTGCCATCAGTGATTAACACACTGCATCCAGCTATTCATTATCTTTAACCAGCTCAGCACTCTGCTCTTTTCCACTGTATTCTAATGGAAATCTCAAAAGTTGTATTTTTAAAATTATTTTTAACCAGTCACCGCTCAGCACTTTGGTCTTTTCCAGAGTATTCCAATGTAAATCTCAAAAATTGTATTTTTTTAAATTATTATCTTCACCAATCACAGCTCAGCATTGTGGTCTTTTGCAGTGTATTCTAATGGAAATCTCAACATTTGTATTTTTAAAATTATTTTTAACCAGTCACAGCTCAGCATTCTGGTCTTTCCCAGTGTATTCTAAATTATTTTTAAAATTAGTTTTAACCAGTCAGAGCTCAGCATTCTAGTCTATTCCAGTGTATTCTAATGGAAATCCCAAAAGTTGTTGTATTTTTGAATTATTTTTAACCAGTCACAGCTCAGCACTCTGGTCTTTTCCAGTGTATTCTAAATTATTTTTTAATTATTTTGAACCAATCACAGCTCAGCACTCCCATTTTTCCACTGTATTCTAATGGAAGTCTCAAAAGTTGTTGTATTTTAAAATTATCTTTAACCAGTCACAGCTCAGCACTCCGCTCTTTTGCAATGTATTCTAGTGGAAATCTCAAAAGTTTTTGTATTTTTTAAATTATTTTTAACCATTCACAGCTCAGCACTCTGATCCTTTCTAATGTATTCTAATGGAAATCTCAGAAGTTTTTGTATTTTTTAAATTATTTTTAACCATTCACAGCTCAGCACTCTGATCCTTTCCAATGTATTCTAATGGAAATCTCAAAAGTTGTTAAGTTGTTGTATTTTTTTACTTGTCTTTTACCAATCACAGCTCAGCACTCTGGTCTTTTGCAGTGTATTCTAAATATTTTTTATTATTATTTTTAACCAGTCACAGCTCAGCACTCTGGTCTTTCCCATTGTATTCTAATGGAAATCTCAAGAGTCATTGTATTTTCTTTCTGGCTCACTTAGAAGAGGTTTAGGATTATATTTTCAGTCGAGGCTCTTGCAAATAGTTCAGCTTTTGGGAACCCTTGTCCTGTGGGGTGCAGCCTGGCCAGGCTGCAATGCCACCTGTGCTGCACCCTGATCTCCTGGGTACCTCTGTTCCCAACACGAGAGAAAATAAAAACTCCTTTGCATTTGAGGAGCCATGGGGTGAATTCCCATTCCCTCA
>NW_005054626.1:165808-177982 GCF_000277835.1 Geospiza fortis
ATTCTCTGTGATCCTGCATTTAATCCCAAACCAAGGAGTTCCCTCACTTCCATACAGTGATTTCTGAGTTCTGCCACAGGACACAGCTGCAGCATCAGGAGGGCACAGCTGAACTGCCCTGACCTGGCCCACTGCCCTCTGTGTGCTTCCTGCTTTTTCCTAGAGTTTGGCTGAATATAAATTTTTCAGTTTAAAAAAAGCAAGGATTTATTCCACATTGACATGACATCACCCCATGTGACTCCTTGGGGGGTTATTTTTGTAGCCTGTGGTGATATCACTGAGTTCCTAGAATCAGGCTGATAAATTTTAGCACTGAACATTTATTTAGTTGGGGAACTTCTGTATTTTTTTTATTTTTTTTTTACTGCAGAGTTCCTTATTTTACTTCTCTTTTAAGCCTGGCTTTCTGCAAACTGTCTGTTGGGTTGAATCTGCTGTTCTCTCCAGAAAACCTGCAGAGGAAAATGTTATTTTATTTCTCTTTCTTCTCCCATCCTCTTTCTCTCTTTTTTTCCCCCCTTAATTTCATTTATTTGTGAGAAATCTGGGATGACAACCCTTTCAAGTTGCTTTTTAAAAACATCTTGCACACATTCATGGGGCTTTGTGTTGCCAAGCTCTGTATAAACAAAACCTCTGAGTTCAACATCTTTTTATATACTCTCTGCACCTTTATCCCAGAATTAACACCCCAAATGTTTCTTTAGGATTTACCTGTCAAGGATTTTCAAGTTATTTGTAGGTTTTTTGTAAACACAGCACAGCTTTTAACCCTTCCAATTAAACCACGTGGGTTTTCTGCTTTACTCTCAAAACAGTTCTAAATATTGACATGACATATTGGTATTTTTTCTGTGTTGGAGAAACAACTCAGTGTTTATCCTACTTAATTAAACAAAGGTCAGGCATGGCAAAACGTGCTCTCCAGGACTGTGGGAGGGAGCCAGAGCATCACTAAAGCTCAGCCATAATTATTTTGAAAATCCTAGGCTGTCCTGGCTTAGCAGATGCAGATTCCAACAGCTCTGGAACATTTGGAGAACTGATCTGCATCTAAATCTTGTGTCCTAAATACTTCTCAAATTAGGAGATGCACAAGTAATGTGTATTAATAACACATGACTTATTTTTCAATACTAGATTATTGATTTTATCAATCTCTGCATTTTGAAGTAGCTAAAAGGATAAAATGCTTGCAGGTTGTCCAGAGACTCAACATAATGTAGAGATTTTTATTTAAAAAAAATAACTGAAAGGATCTTTCCCTCCAAATCTAAACAGGATAAACAAAGAGCAAGGTTAGCTGCCAAGAAGCAATTTGTCACAGTGTAAGTTGTTTCTAAATGACAATTTAAAAGCTCTTGGCTCTGCTATTTCCAATATAAAATCATAGCAAGCTGCACACAAATCCCAAATGGCAATTTAGAGAAATCATAAGAGAATTTCAAATGCCCAGAAGTAGAAAACCAGCCTCCAATTCAGGAGAACCTTTCCTGGGTTGTGACAGCACTGGAGGTCAGAGTGGCCGAAATGCCCTTTGGTGTTTGCCTGCAGCACCTGCCTGCACTGGCCATGGTTTGATGGAGAATATCCACAGACCCCCAGCACAGCCCCTGCTCCCTGAGCTTCTCCACTTCTCACTCAAACCTCCTCAGGCCCTACAGGATGAGGCATGTGAGAGGTGCTGGTCTTATGAAAAGAACTTGATTTTTTCTCTCATCCTTTTCTCTCCCCAGCTGGAGTGTCCTAATGCCTTTAGCTGCTTCTCATGCTGGTTTATCTCTCTGCAAATCCCTGGTTTTCTTTTCTGCTCCTCTGAATTTTGTTACATACAAATGGCAGTGCAGGAACACTCCTTCATGCTGTGTTCAAAATGTGGGCACATCCTTAAATTCTGCAATTTAAGTAAATCCTCTCTTCTGTTTTGTTGTCATCTCTCCCATCTAAACTGCTGGTGTTGTTTCTTGTTTTAAGCATTGCTGAGCACTCAGCTGGCATTTTTAGGGAGCTCTTCCCAGTAAATCCCACCTGTCTTTGTCTGGTTGACACGAGCTAAACCAGAACCCCTGACTGGTCACACACACAGAGTTTAATTTAGGTTTTCTTTTCCTAGACTGTTGCTTTGCATCCACTTCTAAAGGTGTAATCAACAATTTCATCATCTGATATTGCACTTTTGCAATGTCTGTCTTTTGGTCTCAAGTATCTTGAAATTTTTTTTATATCAGAAAATTTTCTTGCCTTCCAATTTACTCCTGTTGTTATTTTTTATAACATTTTGAAGAAGTCGCGTGGGCTTTCTTCAAACCAGCTAATACCCGTGGCAGGTAAATGAATTATAATGTATATGGAATTCTGAACAATAGATTAAAAATAATTAAGGTCTTCAGCTCTGCCTGTATCTAATGATATTGCTGCTCATGTGAGTGTGATAAAGAGCTGAGTAAGCAGGGCTGCCCTTTGAGATCCACTTTGCATATGCAAAAGCTGCTCTTTGTGGATCAGTTTCCAGCTGCTCAGGCTGCAGGTTCCCAGCCAATAACTCTGCTCGTGGGCTGCTGCCAAATGGGGAGATTCCAGTCCCTGCACACCTCAGCCTGCCCTGGCCTTGCTCAAGGAGAGCTGGGCTGCTGTTAGGCAGGAAAAATAAATAAAAAATAAAAGCTGACTCAGTGTGAGTGCTGCTGCAGGGTGAGAGGGGCAGAGAGGGCTGCAGGGGGAAAAGGGGCTGTGCCTTTGGCACCCTTTGGATTTTGCATCCTTGGCAAGTCTGCTTTTACAAAATACTATCTTTGGTGTGCTCTTATTTTTTTGAAAGAGTGCTCAGGTTTCTGCAGCAGACCAATCCAATTACTCAGGATATAATTACAGGTACATGTACTGTTCATCTGCACCTCAGCCCTAAAGCACAGCACTGCTCCTACTTTTGATTCACAGAGGAAAAGATGAGGTTCAGAGAATTTAACCAAACCCTGCTTTTCTCTTTTCTTGACCAAATCTTGGTTTTCTCACTGAAACTTGAGCCTCTGACAGAGCCATGAACTGCTGGTCAGACCTGTGCATGCTGTGAGCACATCACCTGGGAGGAGCTTCCACCCTACTGCTCCAGCTTGTGCCTGGAAATTCAGCCAAAAACCTCCAAGTTCTTGAAGGAAACCTGAAACCTGACTCAGTTAATCTGTCTGATCGTGTGAGTCTAGTAAGGATTACTCACCAAACCTTCTTAGCTGAACGCTGTGAGTGCTCAGCAGGGAAGCCCAGGTGGCTCCTGGTGGGAGCTGCTGGTGGCAGCAGCCCTGGCACACTCTGCTCCAGGCTGCTGATAACAGCTGCTTGTTTGCACTGCAGTATCAGCCAGGGAATCACAGTCACCAGCTCGGGGGAAGCTCAGAAACCCAGCAGCTGGGGCTGGGAGAAGGTAGATGTGTGGCACAGCAACAGCTGCTTCACTGTGGAGTGAGTTGTGCTTGACACTGCCTGTCCTAATGGCAGTCATTAATTGAAAATGCTAATGAAGAGCAGGGCTGTTATGCCTTGTAGTGAATAGTTGTGGTAAGAATGGTATTTACAGGGCTGATTGCTTTCAAAGTTTTGTGCTGCATTAAGTTGCTGTGAAAGGATCATTCCATATTCTTGCCTTCTGTGATAAAAGTTTTCTTGGAACTGCTGTTCCTTCAGTGAGGAACACGGTACTGAATGGAAAACCACCAATGTTCATAAGAAAATAATTGTTAATTTCAATAGCCTGCATAAAGGATTATTTACAATGCTGCTCAACTTTGGCTACCTAGGATTTTATATCCTTGTCAAGTCTTTTCCAAAATAGTATTTTCAATAATTCTTGTTTTTTGAAAGCCTGCCCAGCTTTCTGCTGCAGCAGAACAATCCCATTTACTCTGGATTAGTGAATTCTACAATAGCAGCTACTTCCAGACCCAAAACTGCAGAGTAAAGGTAATTAGGGCACTGTGGCTCCTTGCCAAATTCCAAAGCAGCCTTCCCTGGCAATTATCATCCCAACTGTTTCATATGAGCTGCTCCACTTTCCTTTAGGAAGAGGGATTTTACAGAAAGGGAGTCAGAGCAATTCCTACCTCTTGCCTATTTTATTATTTATTGTTCCATATCACTACACAGCAGTGGCATATTTTGTGTAAATTCTTTCCATTACTCACAAAGCCACACAAACAGCTCGGAGCTTTCCTCAGAGAATTCTTAACTTCCTGCAAAAACAAGCAACAAAAAGCTACCAGGAAAAGTAACCAAAGACTTTTAATCACTTGGGTCTATTTCCTGTCCCTAAGAGAAACTAGGATTTTCCACCTGCTTAAGTTAAATACTCAAGTGATTTACATTCTATTAAACTAAATAAATCCATGATATTTTATTGTGTCAAACAGGAGAATGGATCCTATTTCTTATCCTTACTCAAAGACTTCCAAGGATTGCTCCAGAAATGGCAATTCCTGTTGAGCAGGTCTGTTTTATACAATCTCAATAACAGACTTTACTCTGATAGCACTAAAAATCTGAATTTAGGCATTTGGTTGTAATGGAAATATCCTGAACTCTCCTGGTATAAACAAAGCAGAGGTGACCTTTTTTATATAATATATTTAATATATAATAATACCTTTCTGTATACATTTAATATAGAATAATACATATGCTGTATATTATATTTGAAATGTTATTAAATTTGCATATTAACGATGCAATTTTTATTTTTCAATACTTCTTTAAGAATAAGTGCAGTTGACTGTTATCAAAAGATAAATGAAGAGGGAGAGGGGGAAAAAGAAGGCAAATAATTTTGCTTGCATTCTTGTCAGCCAAGAGCGTGATCCTACTTGAAAACTTGATACATCAAAATCCATTTCTTCAGGAAATAATTTGTTGCTTTGTACTGAATGTTTCACACAAAACTTAAGTTTGAATAGGTAATTTTGAAGTCTAAAAGCTACAAGAAGTTAAATAATTTACTCAGAGAGTGCTGGGGCAATGCATCTGAAGATTTCCCCAACATAAGACATTTTTTGGTTCTGCTGTTCTTTATTTACAAGGGTAAGGTTTTCACAAGAGGAGGAGAAAATCCACCTTGGTTTATTTTCAAAAGACAGCCTTGAAAGAGATGAATCTGTCAGGTGTGTCCTGGGGAGATGTCTCAGCACAGAACCTCCCAGATGGAAATAATGCCTCGGCGTTTCACCCTCCCTGCCCCAGGACAGCTTTGGCTTTGCTGCAATCCCAGAGCCAGCAGAGCCCCAGTGCCTGTGAGCCTGCAGCAGCTGCTCAGAACCCAGGGGTATCCATGGAATCCATGTAAGGACTGACATGGGGACATGCTGCAGTCATCAAACCCCAAGCTGGAATTATTAGTAAATACATGATTCCATACTAGCAACAAAACATTGCTATTCCTTTCCATCCATTTCACTTTCTATGTGATAAGGGGGAAAAAATCCCTTTTTTTAAAATTTCCTGTCTAGAATTTAGTGTGTGAACATAGAATCAGTTATTCCAAGTAACAAATACTTGCTGTATGACAAGCAAAGGCTTTAGCTTGCTCTAGATTTTGCTTTTTTGGTATTTCTTTGCCCTCACTATGGAATCAAATGGATGTCTCAGCAATGATGTTCCAGCAGTTACCCAAGCCCTTGTGTCACTGTTCCATTTCTGTGGAGGGCAGAAGAAAGCCTTGCATAATTTGCTGCTAATGCAAAGCTTCTGTCTCCACCAGAAATAGGTTTGGAGGTGAGGAATGTCTGAATAAATGAATGTGAATACCTGTGAGTATTTGATGTGTATCTCCAAAGTATTAAAATACTCAGGTACAAGCAGGCATGTCCACACTCATTTCTGTGCAGTTGCTGAGAGATGGAACAAATCTCCTAACGCAGCACACTGGGCTCTGCTCTGAGCTCCAGCAGGAGACTTGTATGTTTGCATTCCTTTGGCCTGATGTCTTTGCTAATTACTGCTCAAGTAATTTACTTGTTTTGCTCATAGCATTGTTTTGGGTTTTTATTATCTTGCAAAAAGAAATTAAAAAAGAAGTTTGTTCAAAAATAAGACCAAAGTGAACATCACCGTTCATTTAATCAGAGTTGACTTTTCTGTTGAAGCAGAAATATATCCTGATAAGTATAATCAACCTGATTATCACTGGCTAGTCTGAGACATGAATGTGCAACAGCAGAAACGTCCTTAACAAATGAAACATCTGACAAAAACATCCCCCACCTTTATCATCAGACACCAAATGAGCCACACACTCATGGAAGTTTGTAAAAATTGCACAGCTACACTGGTGTGTCATGTTAGAGCTTCCCAGGGGGATCTCCTGATCTTCCTGCTGTGCCAGAGCAGTGCTGAGCCCTGTGCAGGATGAGTCCATGAGCCCAGAGTGAATTTCCCTGTGCAGGATGAGTCCATGAGCCCAGAGTGAATTTCCCTGTGCAGCTCTGGAATGCTGAGCCCTGTGCAGGATGTCTCCATCAGCCCAGAGTGAAATTCTCCCTGTGCAGGATGAGTCCATCAGCCCAGAGTGAATTTCCCCTGTGCAGGACGTCTCCATCAGCCCAGAGTGAATTTCCCTATGCAGCTCTGGAATGTTCCATGCTCTGGGCAGGGCTGGTAAGAGCTTCCCCTTGTACAGCCACCAACCCCCAGCAGCTGCATGGCCAAAATCCTGCCCTGCTGCACATCCTCAGGAGTGCCCTGCTCTGAAGGGAGGTGCTTGCAACACGATTTTGAATGGTGCTGGCCCTGGAAGCACAAATTGCTCTGTGGCACATGGAGGACAGGAATCAAAGGCTGGCTACAGCAGGGGCGTGTTGCCAAAAGTAACACAGCCCTTTGATCACCTATCTCTGTTTATCCCAATGTTTGAGATGAACTTGAAAGACAATGGATAAATAGGCTGGAGCTGAAAGCCAGACAGCTTTTTTTCTTATTTTGGACTGCTTTTTGTACCAGAATCCAGCTAAGGAGAGCTGCATTTCTCTTAGTGCAGGAATGCAGGCACATAGCTAAAATGGACTTTTGTCTTTGTGCTGCCTGCATGAACCTTTGAGTGCTGCAGGTATTTATGGCCTTATAGGCACATGTTAATTAGCTGTGTTATCTGGGAATGGCAGAGCTCAGAGCAGTAGGATGGATCCACTGCCTGCTCTGGGTTCCTTGTCTCTGGAATCTGCCTTTGATGAGAGCTCAGAGTGACGTGAGCAGGGCAGGAGTGAGGGTTTCTGTACAAACACATCACAGTCAGAGCAGCCTTCTCACCACAACTATAAAAACCACTTGGGCTTTTTGATGAAGAAACAGAACAAAAAATGATCTGTGAAGAGATAGAGGAGGGTTTGTGTATTTTTCAGCTACAGTCTGATAGAAGCTTCCTATCCTACTCTGTCACTACTCATTCCTTGCTCAGGATTCCTTGCAGGAAAATCAAATGTTGCTGTCACCCTCTACGTTATTACAATGAACAGCTGTAATCCTTCTGCTTGGGGAGAAACTGAGTATTGAGTGGAGTTCAGTGGCCATGAGAAATTGTCAATGCACAGCTTAATGTCACACTGAATCAGGTGATAAATCCTTTATGCAGCTCTCTATCAGGTGTAACTGCTCTGCTGAAGAAGAGTTTTCATTGTATGTTCAGGCTGGGTTCTAAAAATGTTTGTCAGGAAAGAGCTATTTATGCTTTGTTATTTTTAAACTGTAGTACCTAGCTCTGAAGAGATTTTGTTGTGGTTAGACTTTTTCAGAAAGTCAAAATAAACCAAATAAACCAGTTTGGTTAGGTTTCAAAAATAGAATACACGTGTAAATCAAAGTGCTGTATTTATTGTCTCTGCAGTAGGAATGACTGTTCAAATAGACACAAATTATAGCCTAGATTTTTAGTTTTTAAAAAATGTGTCCTCTTTTTTGGAGCTCAAATAATGCTTATTCAGTCTGAGTTTTTATTCCCTGTGCAGGTGGCACTCATCAGTTCAGCATCTCCACATTAAATTTATAAAATATTATTCTAAAACTCTTTTCATGCTTTGATATTCTCAGTATCCAGTGCTACCCCAGCTGACCTGGTGCATTTGTCTTGTGCTCTTTGAAACTTCCTGTGTTCTGAAAGGAGATTTACCCAGGCTCTCAGTCCTTTCCAAAATTATCTGGAATTTAACTGCTATTCCTTAACACATTTCCAGCTATGGTGGAAAATCAGTTATAGTCCCCTGATAAAATAAATTTGTACCTATCAGACACAACAGGGAGGGAGCACTTTGAAGCCACGTGCCTTTAGGGATATTTTCTATTTGCTTTTTCTCAGTTATCTGTGCAAACAAATGGGCACGGAGGTGTGGAACAGCAGAGGACTCAGAGGGTGATGGGAGAATTGTCTGGGAGCAGGACCTGCCCTGGGCAGCTCAGGTTTCAAAGGTTTGAGCTGAACTCGTGCACATCACACCCGGAGAAAGTGAAATCTTGGGCAGAAGTGCTGCAAATGAGAATCCAAAACCCAGGGAAGGCAGTGAGCTCGGTCTGTCTGGAGGAGAGTGAGAGCTGGCTGGGGGAGGGCAGAGCCCTGCATTCTCCTAGGAGCAAATTGCACTGCACTGCAATGGGAGAGGCAGCAGAGCTCTGCTGCACTGAGCCAGGCACTGCAGAGCTGCAGGGCCACAAACTGCCCCGCAATTCTCACTCTGCATGCAGCAAATAAACTGCTGCACAGTTCCCTGAGAATTCTGACTCTTCGTGTAAAATTATCAGTGAGGAAGGGCTGATATAATTTTATTTTTTCAGTAGGAGATTGTTGTTTACTGTTTGTAGAGCTGCACTCTCAGAATAATTTAATTACTGCAAGGCTTAATGAAAAGCTGTTTCAATTTATACTCCGAAGTGCTCCCACACAAACTGGTATTGAAAATCTACATAATTGATATTTTCATCCAACATATTTATTGTTGATTTTATAGAAAGAAACCCAAGAACCATATAAGTAGGAGCATCTAATAGATTATAGAACTATAATCTCCTTACTATAATCTATTAAATGTTCCTACTAACATGGTTCTTGGGTGTTTTTCTATTTTCATATGGAAGAGAGAGATTTGGCTCCCGAGATTTGGCTGAAAAGCTGCTGGACAGGGTGAGAAAGGCATGCACTGTAACCAGCCCAACAGCAACCACCTTTGGCTGGATATGAATAATGTAGAAAATGTATGATTTGTTCAGGACAAAGCAACAAAAATAATGTTTTTCATTTCAGCAAAACAAGTTAACTGCACTATTAACAGCTTCATATATAAGGTGCCCTGTTGTTTTAAGGTAATTTATGCAATTTAAATTCTCAATGCATGAAAACCCAAAGTAAAAATTGTATTTCTACTCCTCTGAACACTTTAGTGACACAGGGAAATAATAAAGCCTTTCAGCTGGATGATAAAATATAAATAGTTTATGCATCATCATACACATAAGAGATGCCTTATTTGGCTTCTCTTTTAGGTTGCTCATGCTTGATTTGTTCAAGGCACTTTCTTCATGGGCTCTGTATGCTGGACTTCTTTTGTCTCTAACTTGACTCAAACTTTTTCCTTAGCAATGTTTTCTTATTAAAACAAACAAACAAACAAACAACCCAACAAAAAAGCTTATGGAGGAGCTAGAGGATAATTTGTAGCATAATCAAACCTTGCAGAAGGACAATGCTTGGACTGTGGCTGGATAAAATAGCAAAGTTTGTCTACAGCAATCCTTGGCTTGAGGAGGGAGGGAGAAAGATTTGATACACAAAATTCCATAATAAAGTGTGTATATGCATTTCTTCTTTTTCCCAGCCAGCATTCCACTCCTAATTCTTGCTGCTCATTCTTCTGAGGCTTAGAGGCATTAAGGACACAATTAAGGTGATGTGGTGGCACTTCAAACATTTGATATTTTTGGAGGATCCCCAAGTAAAGACTGGGAGCACAGGAATATTGCACACAGCAAATGGAATCACCACAAATAAGGAAAGGTTTTCCATGCTCCTTTCCAGCAGGCAGGGTGAAAACTCTTCTCAAAGATGGGGATGGAGCATCCCTGCCGTGAGGAAGCTGAGGTGGCTTTGCCTGTGTGACAGACCCATAGGAGGAAAGGGAATTAATTCATCCCCAGGCAGGATAAAGGTGCTGTCACAGCCTGAAGCCCAGGGGTTTTCATTCTCCTCTGATCACTGCTTTTCGTACAGGTAGGAACCCTCCAGATGGTGAAAGTGCAAGAGCTGATTGTGTGCCTGGACAAATGCAAGTCCAATACCTGAACATTCACACTTCAAACATCTCACCCCAAACACAAACCAGATCAGCCTGGGGAAGAATGCTGATAATTTCCAGTTTATTTTGGAAAGCCTGCTCAGTTTTTGTTTCCCTTCTGCTCCAGTGCTGTAATGTTTCAGTTTCCCTGGTTGCTTTTCTGTTTCTTTCTTGCAATTATTGTCTTCCTTTGCATGTGCTCTGAAATCTGGCTTGCTTTCCTCCAGATCTGTGTTTATTTGCTCCATGACTACCCTCCTTCACCGTTCTGCTCTTTTAAAAGGAGTTTAAAACTTTCTGAAAGGTCTTTGGCAAAACCTCCTCTTCGTGAGGTGGTTTTCCCTCCTTTCCTGCTTTATCAAGCTCCTCATGGTGTTTATATTTTATATTACAGTATTTAAGATCCTTTTGCATATTTTGCTAAAATCTGTACTACTCTACCATATTGCATGGACATGCTGAGTCTAAAGCCATGTGAGTATTTATTGCACACACTGCTTTGAGTGTAGTTTTGGATTTTTTTCCTCCTGGGCTGAGTTTTGCAGTCAGATAAATGGATATGACTCCTGCACAAGTTGTATAAATAAACTGGATCTGTGCACCATGGCATTTCTTCAGTTGAAATGTGACATTGAGAAGTTACTCTGTAAGAACTTGAAAATAATGATTTAGATTTTAAATTTTGCCCTCAGTGGATACCACCTCGGTCTGGATTTGGTTTTCTGGTAGGTCTGAGCCCATGGCAATGGGAAAGAGGACAATTAGAGAGGAAGGTCTTTTCTTAACAGCTGGAATCTCAGTGTGGTTTGTCTTGTAAAAGGTGCTATAAAAGCTTAAATATTTCTTTTAGCAATATCCTCTAAATTGAAGGCATTGTTACACTGCAATCGGTGGTAACTTTCAGAACAGGTGGGAATCACAGCATTTTGGAGACATGGAAACTTCTGGTTTATTTTTCCAGAGCTCCTGGTTGCCATCCCCATTCCAATCCCCTATTCCTTGGCAAGCACACCTCTTCCTGGGGGCCACCAGGACCTAAGAACTCTCTTGAATTTTGGGATTTTTTCTTATTTGGTGCACAGGAGAGGCAAACCCAACAGTGCTGGTTTTTCCTTGTCCTTGCTATGCCTCTCTGAGGTTAACTGACTTTAGCTGAACTCAGGTTTTGGTTTATATCAGAACTTTCTTCCGTAGAGAAATCCAAAATAAGGCAGAGAATTTTGCTGGAGGCTCTTTTTTAGAGTAACGCTTATTTAATTAACAATTAATGTAACTTACATAACTGTAAATGCAAACGTATAATGCTCTTTAAAAACACTTCTAGGAGAGATGTTTTCCTTTGCAACGGCTGTCTTTAGAAGCTGTATTTTGGGGTGGTCATTTGTTTACTATTTTGATGTACCGTTCTGTACATTTTCAAAGCTAAAATGAGCGAGTTAAAAGCGAGCGGATCCTTTGGTGTCCCCGCTTTTCCATGGAGGCTGTGCACAGTCACACAGGCACTGCTGCCTGACAGCTGCTCCCTGTCTCCTCCAGGAACAGAGCTTGCACGCTATTTCTTTTTACTTATTTTTTTATTTCTCCCCAGATACCTTTCCCAGCAGCTCACACCCCACCCCTGAGCTCGTACCGCCCCTTGGGGATCGCTGCCCGCTCCGTGCAGAGCCTGGCTCTGCTGAGCGCAGGTAGGAGCGGGCTGGCTCAGCCCAGGTAAGGCAGCGCTGCCCGGCCACAGCGCAGGGCCCCGCTCTGCTGCACCGGACCCGAACACCGGGGCTGCTTCATTGACTAATTAATTGTCAAATTACAAATTAATTGTCAGTCCACCGAGGGCTCGGCCGAGGCAGGGTTGCTGCGGGCCGGCTCGGCAGCTGAGGGC
>NW_005054626.1:178944-183468 GCF_000277835.1 Geospiza fortis
ATCCCGCAGCCCTGGAGCCGTGCCCTGCCGAGGGAGGCTGAGCAGCGGGCATCCCGCATTGCTGGGGCCGTGCTCTGATCAGGGAGGATGAACAGCGGGCATCCCGCACGACTGGAGCCGTGCAGGGAGGATGAGGAGGATGGGCAGTGGGATGAGGATCCCGCAGCCCTGGAGCCGTGCCCTGCCCACAGCCGGGGCTGTGCTGTCCTGCTCTCCCCGGTCCCCGCTGTGTTGCTGTGCCTTTGTCCCTCTGTGCTTCCAGCGGGGCTGCCTGACCCTCCTGTTAGTGTCATCCACAGTCTTCTGAACTGGGAGTAGAAAACACCTTTAGGTGTATCAGCACAACTGAATTCTTTCTGCTTGGGCACTCTTTGGTCTGAATTGCTTTCTTGATTATTTTTTGCAAGTTAAAATGTGTTAGACATTTGCAGACAGGGGTAAGATTGCTCTGAGTCCTTGTCAGCTGTTCAGCCCTGCCTGTAGCAGTGGTGCTCTGCAGGAGCAGCTCCAGCCCTGTCCTGTTTGTGCCTCTCTTTCTCTCCAGCCTGCCTGTCCCACTGCTGTCATCTCACCTGTGACAGGCCAAATGACTTGTGCAGAATTGTTTTCCTTCTTAGCCTTGCAGTGACATCCAGAGATGCAGGGACTGCAGGACCAGTTGCAGCAGGATTGCTGCAGCACAGTTTGTGTTCCAGCTGCAGCTCGTAGGTGTGCAGAACCAGAAGGATCTGCAGTGGTGTAAAACTCACTGTCTTTCCAAAACTGAAACCAGCTTAAAATATCTGAAGATGGTTTTTATTTTAATGCTTCAGAAAAACTCAGCTGCAGCTATTGCCTGAAGGATCACTGCATTGTGCCAAACTGGAACGGGCATGCTTATTCTTCAGGATGTGTCTGCAGTGTTGGTGCAGAAGGAGAGATTGAGTTGATGAATGTGAGAGTTAATTCCAGGCAATTCTCTTAAATCTCTTCTGGGGACACCCACTCAGAATGGAAGTGGCTTTAGTTTGGTTTGTCTTAATGAGAATTTTCTGCAGGCAAACCCTGAGGCTGCAATTAATCATGAAAGATGTAGGGATCTCTGCGTGTGCTCATGAAATGAATATGGTGACTGATTAATGTAGTAAGCAATTTAATCTTAGATTATTAAATCAGAAGTGAATTAGCATTGTTGGGTTGGGGCAGTGATGCTTTCAGAGTCCTGGAATATGTTTTTCATATGGTTTGTTGCTATTAATATTTTCAGGACTAGACAATTTATTGTGCAACATTGCAGATTAACCTGCTTTGAAGGAAAAGCTGAAAGTGGCAGGGGAAAAAAGCACATATTTTTTTTTCCAAAGAAGATCTAAACCTTATTTTTTTCAGTTTAATTCCTTTTCCATTTTTTATTCTTAACCAACAGTGCATTCTGTTCAAATGACGTATGAAGTCACTGCTGTCTCAGGGCTGGACTTACTATATCTTATTAAAAGAGCTCATTTTCTGAACCACAAACATGACCCACGGAAATCATTGCTCAGCACTTCTTGGTGCGCTACATCAGCAGTAATTTCTTCTGGGACATCTCCTCCCCTCCTCCCTCCCGATTATTTATGTGGCTCTTTGTGCTGTTGGAAAAGCAGGAGTTGAGAAGAAAACCACGTTTTCCTTGTTGGAAAACATTCAATTCAGAGCTGTTGGTTTCCAAGCTCCTGTAGGAGATGGGAACCAAAAGCTGTTAGGTGGAATTATTTTATATAAAAGAGCCTTCAGTCAAGATTCAGTGCAGGAGTTGAATTGATGTTGTGGATTCAGGATGTTTAAATGGATTTTATTTTGCTAATTAATAGTAGAGCAAATGAACTCGGGCAGTTGAGTGCAGGTTGGTGTTCGGGTCTCTGCACACAGCCGAGTTCATTTGTGCTCTCCTGTGCTGCCAGAGGGGTTCCCTTTGCCGCGCCTTTGTCACACCTGCCGCTCCCCTCTGCTGCTGCTCCTTCAGCGCCCCGAGCTTCTGCTCCTCCCCTTCCCGTGCTGTCACGGCTCTGCTCCTGCCTCCCGGGCTGCCCCTGGCCCGGAGGGACAGACAGACGGACGGACGGACCGAGGGAGGGATTGCCTGCCGTGCCTTTGGGCTCCTCCTGGGGATGTGCTCCTGCTGGGATGCCCTGGCTGATGGAGAGCAGGGAATTCCCCCACGCCTCGGCTTCCTATTTCTGTATCCTGTGGGAATGTCCCGTTCTTTGTGCCTCTGCCTAACTTTACAAATGAGAAATACCCAGGAATTGCTGCAGGAGAGGCAGGACAGTTGGTGCCACCAGTTGCCCAGGGCACGAGGACAATGGGGTTTGTGCAGCTGCATTTCCAAAACTTTTGTGGTAGTTCAGGAAACAAATGAATGTTTGGCCTCTGTGTGCAAATGAGTGCTTGAACAGGATGATTGTGCTGTAAGAAATAAGTTCCTGGACCATCTTCTAAATTAGAAACACAGAAATCCAAAGAGTGTGCAATGAAAAATAG
The DNA here is from genome assembly GCF_000277835.1 of Geospiza fortis. NCBI lineage: Eukaryota > Metazoa > Chordata > Aves > Passeriformes > Thraupidae > Geospiza > Geospiza fortis. The sequence goes on from NW_005054626.1 coordinate 181,447, forward strand.
TATTTAGAGTTCTGTTTATAATAAAACCATTAAATTGCATAAGTTACTGATCTTTATTTGGGGAAGCAACAAAAGTCATCAAAATAAAATGAAAACTTGTGATTTACCAAGCAGTGTGATTGAAGCATGATTTCAGTAAGTTTCACATAAATTTGTAAACAGACATGTTTACATCTACGTTGTGCTGATTTTGACTGATTTTGTGTAATTGCTTATGCAAACCCCTTTGGTGTTTTCTAGTATGAAATATATCCACTGTATTGAATAAGGTTGTGGAAACATTTGCTCAGCTTTACAAATTAATTGAAAGAGGGGTTGATGTAACAGAAGAGACTTGGCTAAAAATTCAGAATTTATGACAAATTACCAAGGTATTTTAGCCATGAGCTTGCATTAGCTCATGGCTTTTGAGACAGCATGAAGCAGATACAATTTATTCTGTATGGGTAACCCATGTTTAGTGATGTTCTTATTTTTTCTGAAGAGAAAGTCTCTTTTGGCCCAAGTTCTGTGAAGAATTCTCCGAGCTCTGCTGGCTCTTGCTGCGTGCGCTGTTTTTTTGTAAACAACGCTTTTGCTTTGAAAAGCAGCTGGCTCACGTTTATTCCTTTAGTGACTTGAATATTGTGTTTGTACTATAAATGTCATCTGTTTTACACAAAGTTGATTTTATTGCAGCACTGTGTACTGACCTTTTACAGTTTAATAGAATATGGTCATTTGTGTACTGAAATGCTGCAGTGCACACAGCTGATGAGGATAAACAAAGTGCTGGTCTGGAGTCATTTGTAAAAGAGAAAAGCATTTTCAGAGCTAGGAATTAGAACTGATCATTAATAAATAGCATGTTTATAAGTATCCTATTGTCAGGCTTTGTGTGGTGTAGCCCATGTTATTGAAATGAGAGATTTTAGCAGCAGAACTCCGGGTTTGTGTGGCACAGCAGGGTGGCCACTGCGGGGTTTGTGTGCAGGTGCAGGTGTCATTTCTCTGTGCTGCTCCTGGATGCAGCAAGGGAGCAGAGCACGGTTAAATCAGAGCTCTTCACTTGAGGCAGAATCGCCTTCAAATCCCGAGTGCAGGTGGTGAGCGTGACACCCGTGCCGTGTTTGCCTCTGGAGCTGTGCCGTGGGACCTTGCGTCCAGCTCCGCCCTCTCAGCCTCTCCCTCTGTGCTGTGCCTGGGTCACCGGGCGCTGCAGTTTTCCCTCTCAGATTCAGCTCAGTTTGTACCTGCCGTGGTTCCCCTCGCAGTTTTGGGCTCTCAGCCCGTATTGTGCCTGTGTCACTGGGCGCTGCAGTTTTTGATTCATCTCAGGTTCAACTCGGTTTATACCTGCCGTGGTTTCCCCTCCCGTGTGGCTCTCGGCCCATGTTGTGCCTGTGCCTGTATCACCGGGTGCTGCAGTTTTCCCTCTCAGGTTCAGCTCGGTTTGTACCTGCCGTGGTTCCCCTCACAGTTGTGGGCTCTCAGCCTCTCCCTTCGTGTTGTGCCTGTGTCTGGATCACCGGGCGCTGCAGTTCCCCTCTCAGGTTCAGCTCGGTTTGTACCTGCCGTGGTTTTCCCTGCAGTTTTGGGCTCTCAGCCTCTCCCTCTGTGCTGTGCCTGTATCACCGGGCGCTGCAGTTTCCCTCTCAGGTTCAGCTCGGTTTGTACCTGCCGTGGTTTCCCCTCGGTTGTGGAGCAGCTACCGCAGGGGTTTTGCAGCCCGGGCCGTTCCCATGGGCAGTCAGGGATCGCCGTGCCGCTGAGCCATTCGGTATTTTTAGTTCAGAGACAAGAGCTTGCGAGCTTGCTTCCCTAACTCGCCCCTGGGTGTGCCGTGGGTTAACTGCATTAATTAAAGCTGCCTCAGAGGTTCAGGCGCTAAGAAATGGCTCTGGGCCCCCAGTAGAGGTTTTTGTTACATAAATGTCACCATAGAACGAGCTGGAGTTCTGAAAGTGGGGATTTTTGGAACACTGAGCTGACAGATTATCAAAAGGGAGGTGCAGGATAGTGCAGAACTAGAAGAAAGATGTC
>NW_005054626.1:183486-190050 GCF_000277835.1 Geospiza fortis
GTAGGGAAAAACATTTAAGATATTCTATTGAAATAATTTAACCATTATTCTTTTAATATTTTAAATATTACAATTTATTGAAATACTTTAATATTTTAAATATGGCAAATTTTCCTTTTCTCTAATGTCTTTTAGTCTGCTTCCAGTGTATGTCCCTGTCAGCTCTACCAGTAATTTCTGCTGGTTTTTTTGCATATTCCTTTTTCTTGTTCTCAGCCATTTAAGAGTGTTTACTCAAAGTCTGGTCATACTTTCAGTATTTTATAGTGGTTTTTCACAAAAGGCACTGCTCTCTTTACTCACTTGCTACCTGTGGCAGTGATGACTAAATTACCATTCTTCTTTCTTTATTGAGATTTTCTTTGTGTATAATAAACATGAGATTTTATGTAAGAGTTTGTGGTGAAACTGGAGTGTGGTGGGGAGGTGAAGATGTGTGTTCTCCCTTTTGTTTGCATGGAATTGTTGCAGAGATGTAGGAACACAGAGAGAGAATCCTGCAAAGCCCAGCAGTTGTAGGGAGGACTATTAGACTGGAAGTGTTCCTGGGAAGAAAAAATACTGGTTAATCATACTTTTTTTTTTTTTTAATTCCTAATTTATTGCTACCCAAAAAATGCTATTTGTATTGTTTCCAAATCATTACCATAAAAAGCACACTATTAAAAGTTTCTTGTAAAAGAGAAAGTAAAGTGGATTTTAATTCCACTTAATGTGGAGCTAAGAGTGTCTGTAATTGCCTCTGCAGCTTTCACTTGCAAAGGTATATTTTGATACATGGGAACTTGAGGTTGTTTAAACTTTACTTTAGAAACTTTGTTCTAAAGTTTCTCTGAAAGTTGCTCATTTATGGCACGGGATGTGACTCCACCTACCCAGTCAAGAAGATATTTTGTTTCAATTCCTGAAGCTCAGAATTTACCTGGTAATTGTTAATTCCAAGGCTGCTGTTGGGTTAATATTTTCCTTATTTTGATGATTTCTGATAGCAATTGAATTCCTTCAGGTCCAATGTATTGCACAACCCCATTAAAATATTTTTCAGTTCTTGTGTATTTGTGTTGTAATTTGATGTGTTTGGTTTTTTTTTGGTGAAACTTGCATTATAAAATTCCTGCATTCAAAGTATGGCAGAGGTGTCTAAACTCTCTTTACTCTTGAATTTGCATGAGGCTGATGCTTAGTTTTTAAAACAAGGACACAGTGCAACAAACATCTCTGATTATTCCAGGGCTTGCAGGTTTAAGGAGAGGTAAATTTGCTGATGATCGCTCAGTTTTTCTTCGATTGAGACAGAAAAGTGTGAGAGCACCTGTGCCAGCTCAGTGAGCTGCTTTTCCCAGGCTTTCCTCTCCCTCTCCCTGTGCCTCCAATGGCTTTGGGAAGCTGTGTCCAATCAATCCTGCTGTGGAGGAGGAGCAGGCAGGAACCTGTTTGTGGTGCTGAGCTGGGAGGGTGCAGCTTTCCCTGGTGCCTAATTAGAAAGCTAAGCACTTTTGGTCACCTGCAAGCCAAGCTGCTGGCTGTGGAGCAGAGTCTCTGCTGGTAAAACAGCATTTCTGCCTTTGTTTGATCCCTGGGCTCACAGCTGCAGTGCTCAGCTTGGGGTGGTTGTTATCTTTGTGTGGAAATGTGGCAAAAACCCACGGAGGGTTCAGGGCTGGGGAGGGGTTGGTCCAGGCTGCAGAAATGGGATAAAAGGAGTTCTGGAGGGGGGTGGGTCTGGGGCTGCCAGAGAATTGGGTAAATGAAGGAGCTTCCAGTGTGCTGCAGCCAAAAGGAGCACCAGAGTGTGCAGGGCTCTAATTTTGTGCTGACATTTGACAAGAAATACACTGAATTCTGAGTGCCATCATCCCTGGCTGCTGGATGCTTTGGAGCAGGTAGAAAGCTGCCCCAGGCAGTGCTGCAGCAGGGCCTTGGGCTCCCAGTGATGCAGGGGATTGATTTCAGCTCAGAAACAGGGCACAGCTTACTCTTGGATTTCTGCAGCCTTTTAAGTTGCCTGTGTAAGTGGCTCACTGGCAATGGTGAGGTTATAAAAAGAGAGCCAGCTGATGTTGCAATGTAAGCACTGCCCCTGTAGTGGAAAGACTGTCCTTTGGCATGCTCCCTGCTGCTATTTTTACCTATTCCAGTAAGATCTGCCCTTGTGATGTTGAATTACAGCACAGTACCTGGAATAATTTTCTGTTACAAAGTGCTGTATGTGCTGGAGAAAATGTTCAATAAAATTGGGCAGATTGACACTAAAACTGTCTTGCACTGAAAAATATTTTTTCTTTTGTCAGCACAAAACCGTGACTACAAGAGATTCTTTAAGGGTTTTTTTGCATATTTTATGTCTGGCAGAGTTTTTCTTTTATAAATTTTGGGTTCCTTTGTATATTGATTATTTGGTCTTTCTCAGTTTCTCATGTGGAGACTTTGAATAGGCAGTGTGAGTTTTAAAGATGGGGATTAACAGTGTAGCCCAGGAATCAGTGGACTATGAGGTTTTTGTCTCAATTTCTAAAAGGCCAGGCTGATGTTGACTAAAGTTTATTCTGTATTCCTGCACACTATAGGAAATTAATATTTTTTTCTGGGAGTAAATTAACAGCACTTCCAGTGACAAAGTGCTGTAATCTTGTGGTGGAAACAGGAGCAAACAGCAGGAGTGCCCTGACAGTGAGCCAGGGGGCTGAGTGGCACAGGTATCCAGTGAAGATGTGTGACTGTCTGACATTTGGGATTTCCTTACCCCAAATACAAGGTGTATTTTTAAAAACCATCAATCCATAGTTCAGAAGTGATTGACAATGCTGAAACCCAAACCTCAGGCTTTGTGCTGGCTCTTTGTGCCTTTAGCAGTAGGTTTGGGGCAGAATCTTTCCAGGGCAGTGCTTTGACACTGAAGTGTGATGAGTGATGAATTTGTGTGCCGGCCTTGCTCCTTCTCCTGCTCCTCAGAGCAGCTCAGGTGGAAATCCTGCAGGCAGGAAACTCCCTCCAGGACACAGGGATTGTCCTCTCCCTGTGCTCTGCCATTGTCTCATGGAACAATTCTAGTCAGGTTTAATTGAATCTCACATCTGCTGTAAAGCTGGGCTTTTTGGCAACTCTTATTCCTTAAACCCTCATGTTTGCCAGTTCTGCTAGCAGATGTTCTTACTGATTTTTTTGTCATGTGTCTCTTTATCTGTCATGAAAAATAAGTAATTTTTCCTGCCTTATAGCTATTGCTGTGATGGCAGATAGAAATACTGCACCTGCTTCTTCTGCCCATCACACTTGTTTTATGCTGTGCTGTCTCCTGATTTATGCAGGAGATTTCTTTTTCTTCTTACTGATTTTACTGTAGAAACGCTTTGGGTTTTCATTCTGTAAATGAAATTTCCCCATCAGTTTTCTCTCCTTTTTTTTCATGTAACATTATCCATTTTAGTGGCTTATTGCCATCTCTTGTATATGGTTATAACTAAAGATCTCACCTTTTCCTCTGGTGTGAGAAAACCTGAATTCCTTCCTTGTGCCCAGTCTCCCTGCTTATCTTTTTCCATGATGGAAAGCATATTTACAGTATTTTATGTGCCACATTCCTTAGTGTTTGTTGGAGACAGGTGTGCTAGGTGTAAGCAGGGTAAATTCACTGGTCAGACTGTCAGTAGATTTTACTTTTAAAATGACTGAACATGGCTTCAGGTGGAGGTCCCAGAGCATTCATCTGGTTTCTTGTTAATCTTTGAGAGTTTGCTGTTTTGGTAAAATCATTGCAGCTTCTTTTTATTTATTCATTTTATTTTTTCCCCATTTGCTCTGTTCAGAAGAGTGGATACCTCTTACCAGAAGTGAGCTGCCAATATAAGATCTCTTCTTGAGTTTTTTATTGCATTTTTTAGAAAGACATGAGGAAGCTGGGACTTCTTGGTCTGGAGAAGAGAAAGCTTTGTGGGGAATGATCCCATCAAGATTTGTTCAGCTTCCCTAGGAGTTCTCCCTCTTACAGTTGGTGCTTTTATTCAAGACACAGAGAGCCTTGAGAGGCTTGGCTGCTTGTTACTGTTTGTTTGTTTTGTCTCCAAGATTTGTCAACATTTGTGAGTCAGCAAGGTGTTTGTCTGAGTGAGGAACTGATGTGTGAGAAGGGACTATTCAACTTCTATTTAATTTTTACTTCAGTGAGTTTTTAGCTATTTAAGATTTTTTCTGATATTCTGGAAGAAGAATGAAATGTTTCTGAGCTGGGTAACATTTGGTTGTCATGCACTCTGTGTCTCTTACACTGAAATGCTGCATGAAATAATGAAAGGCTGGAAGGCCCTGAAAACTCTGAAAGTAGAAGGATGATCATTTATCACTGCTGTAATTTTTTTGTTGTTTATTTGATATGTAGTGCATGTATATGTTTGTCTATTAAAATGTAAATATCTTCTGGTTTTTTTCCACAGATGATGTGCTTCATCCTTTTGTCATAGGACTTCATTTGCTGAAAGGAAAACTAAAGGTATAAATAACTTTCTCTTGTTATCTTTTCCTTCCTCCTCCTCCTGCCCCTTTCTTTCTTTGGAGATTCCTGGACCTTCCCTTCACGGGGGGAAACTCAGCTCAGCCCCTCTGTGCTTGGATTCTTGCACTGCTGCTAAAATCCACTTTTTGATTTTGAAAACTGCCACAAAATCGATGTGGAGCTCCAGTTGTTACAGGATTTGCTTTATTAGAAGTGTGTATTTAACTTAAGCTCTTGCTTGAGTCAGTCTCCCTGGATATTTACTTAGCAGGGGAAAAGCCCTTCCTCAGTTTAGAACTTCAGCCCTTGATATTTGCCTGTCTTCTCCAAACACCATTTGCCTTTCCACACAAGTGCAGGTCTCTTGGGAATAATCCAGACCTAATGTAAATCTGTCTGTGACATTATCTTCAAACTCTATCTCTGAAACAAAAAGGCTGCTATGGCACTTTGTTAAGTAAATAAAAACCCACCCAAACCAGAACTGTAATTTCATGGGTGTATTTAATAAGATAATGTTAAAATGGAGCATAATTTCTTTTGGTGGCTCTCAGGACAGTAGATGTTTGACATAATCTGAAGTATTTTTTGTTGTATACAGTCTTAAATTTTTAAGTACATTCCCTTTTTATTTGCCATTTTATTCAGGTTTCTTGGCAAGTACAGGTGCATGCAAACCATGAAAATAACGAAGGATAAGTCCAGCTATTCCCAGGTGCCTCTTGTCTAAAATCCAAGGGAGAGCCCTTTGTTCATCTCCTCCAGAGGATCTCTCAAGGTGCAGCGTCCCTGTGCCCTGCCCTGTGCCCGTCTGGGTGATGTTTCCAAGCTCTTGGAATGACATTATTGACCTCCACGTGGCACTGCAGGCCTGGCACAGAGCCCACATTTCATCACATCCATTTACTGGCTGCAGGCTGCCCTGGGTGGGAGCAGGGAGCACCTGGGCAGTGCATCCTGCTGGGTGTCCAGATAATGAATTCAGCATTGCCTGTGCTGTGCAGGGCTGGCTAACAGCACCTTGCAGGCTCTCTGTGCAGTGAGATGTGAGCACAGCTCCCAGATTATTATTCTTTAGTAATCCTCAGGCTGTTCCTTCTCCCCAGGCTCTCAGTCTGGGCTGTTCTCAGTGCTGCTGCATTTCCTACATGTGGCTGAGGGAGGACAGAGCCAGGCATTCTTTGTGCTGAGGTTCTCAGTCCCTTTTTTGTTTAATCCTTGAGAACTCGTGTGGGAAGGGCAGTTGGTGGATTGCTGACATTTGAGTAACTTTTTTTCATCCTTGCTGTAAAGTGGATGAGTTCCAGGCAACTGCAAACACAGTTTGGGGCTTTCAGACTGGGAACAATTGGCATGAGCAAGTGCAGAATGCAAATGGGCACATGGCTGGGAAGGTATGTGCACTTGATTGAGAGATTTGGGGGAGAAAAAAGGCTTGTCCAGTGTTTTGGCCATGTAAAGAAAGACAAAACACTTGTAGTCCCACTTCTGTCTGCTGTGCAAAGCCTGTGTTAAAGAGATCTCCCTGTAAATCTCCCTTTGGAGGAGTCTCCTGACAGAATTCCACACTGTGGCACAGAAACAAGAAGTCTGAGTGACAGGACTGTCATATAACGTGATCCTGATACCATCAGCTATAAAAAGCAGTCTTCAGTGTTTTTTGTTTCTGGTAATGAGTTTGAGTTTACTGAATTAAAAAAGGAGCACGGCTTAAGTATCACTTCAGCTTTAATAGTCTTCATCATGTTAAGAGCAGATTAGATAAAAGATTATGGAACATTATACTAGAGAGAAAAGTGGAAATTTTATTCAGTGACAGAGTTCTGGTGCTTTGTAAGCAAAACTTGTACAAAATCTATGAGCACTTTCCTTTCCTACTGTTTCAGTAGCAATTCCATAAACTTGTCTGTGAATCTATATAAACTCTGCAGCTGTACTTTAATCCAATTTAAAAACACTCTGATTAGAAACCCCTGCTGCATTTAACTTTTTACCTGGGATTGGGAAAGCCAAAGCTTTGGATTCTGTATCCCTCTTTTAGATGCAGGGTCTTCAGTGCTCCTGTTTCTCTCCTG
>NW_005054626.1:190097-193161 GCF_000277835.1 Geospiza fortis
AGAAATATCGTGTGATAAAAAATGGGTGACTGACATGGGAATGCTCTGTGTGGAAAGGACAGACCAAACAGATCTTCTGGGATCTGCCTGGGAAAAGTGGCCCTGAGCTGTTAGAGCCAACAGAGAGCAGGCACAGGGTGGCCAAAGGTGCAGATTGTTTTGGTGACAAATTCCTGCCAAGCAGAGCCCAAAGTACAGCCTGCTGCAGCCTGGGAGTCTGACTTGGGTTGTGCTTACTAGCCAGAGTTTTTATCTGACAGCAGCTTTTAAATACAAAAAGATACTACTCTTGAATGAAAAATAAATAAGTCTAAAATGATTAAGTCTGAAAGCAGGTTGAGAGTTGTGTTGCTTGTCCTCCTTACTGTAGGGCCCACTTGTTGGAAAACCAATGTTTTTTTTCCTGAAGGCTGAAGTAGTGACTAAAACCAGAATACTTCTGATAAATAAAGAAAAAGAGCAGAAAAGATATTTCCAAGATCAGAACAGCAGAGGCAGAAATTGTATGTTTCTGTTGGTTTTTGTTCTGTTTGGTTTTTTTCCCTGAACACTGACATTTCCTTCTGTTAATTTTTAATTTCTGTCAGTTGTCTAAGGGAGGAATTTGTTTTTTGGCATTGATCTCTTAAAATGAAGGGCACATGGAGGAAAAGCACCAACCTTGTGGATGTGAGAGGGATCTGCCTGGGTTGTTACACTGATCACAGCTCATGCCCTGCATTCATATTTCCATAGATCACAGCTTTATTTATTCATATAGGAATGGGTCCATATTTATCCTCTACTGCTCTGAAAAGCTGCTTTTAAAAAATGCTGCTATAGATCACAACAGGGATTTGTCTGGTTTGAATTTCTGGTTTTTTCCCCAGCTAATTGGTCACCCAAGCAATATTAGATCAATTAATTAGTGTGTGGGAGAAGAAAAAGCCACAGTTAAATGGATCATTGATCTTTTTGTGTCAGAGATGAAAACTTTGCTTCTAAGCAGCTTTTCAAGCTTCTATTTACTGACAAAAGTGTTCAGTTTGAAATGGATTCTGGACTTTGTTCTGTGCTGTTCTGTGTTTGTAGGTGTATTGCACGAAACACAAAATTCCATGAATTTGTGTGGATAAAAATGGCAGTGCCAGTGTGCTGGCAGGGGGAACTGTTTTGACTTGTTTTTAAAAACTTTGGGTGCTTGTTCCAGAAAAAAGCAAGGACAAAGTACCTCAGCTTTGGAGTGAGAGTTCAGCTTGGTAACATGTGAACTTTCAGCCTGACTCAGTGCCAGTTTTGACATTTCTTAGGGAGGGAGAGTGAAACTTTTAACAGCTCACACCAGCAATTGGTCCTGCTGATGGGAAAAGTCAGAGTAGCTTCCAATACCTTTTGAGCTGGAATGAATGACATGAATGTATTGATTGTGTATGAGTGACTGATCTCCAGGAATTTTTTCCTGTCAGATGTGCACATTCCAGAGCTTTTGGGTTAATACTTGTTCTAGTGATTCATTAGCAGAATCTGTAATGTGTGCAAAAAGCACTAATGAAAAGTGCACTCTTGGTCACTGTGTGCAGAACTCCTGGGGGACCTGCAGCAGTAAATGACATTATTTTTCTGCTTAGGCTGAACATTTAATATGAAACCAATCACTGTCAGTTTCCCAGCAGTCCTGGATCTATAAGGGGACTGATGTACTTTAATCTTAAAATATTCTTAAAATATTCTGATGTACTTTTATCTTGAAATATTCTTTGAATGCTGCTGTTGCAGTTTGTCAGTTGGAGAAAGGCTGTTTGAAGTCATTTTCATGAAAGTGATGAGCTGCAGGAAGGAAAGATTTAAAGAAAATTTTTAGAAATATACATGAAAACATCCAGCTGGCAGTGGATTATTTGAGCATGGCATAAACATAAATCCAGTATCTGGTAATGATTATGTTTCAGAAATATGCTTGTAATTAATTTAAAGACAGAAAAGCAATTTTTTTCTGGAAGAGACAAACCTAAGAAGAACATAGTTATGGAGGCACCATTGTAAAATCTTTTCTCCTTTATTTTAAATTAAATTTCTCTTCAGAAAGGAGTTTCAAACATCTTTTCAGTGACGTGAATTGGGATGGATGTTGGGGAGCTGAGTGTAGTGAGTAAAAATACCTTTAATGGATTATTGCTTGAAGCAAAATACCCAAAGGGAATAAATCTGCTGCCAGGTTCCAGGCCCTGCAAGGTGGGCTGTGCTCAGCACATCAGTTACCTGCTCAGGTGCACTCACACCTGTGGCCTGAGGTGTTCTCCCTGCTTTGTTCTGCTCTTGTGCCCATCCAGGGTTCTGAGTGGGCCAGACATGTGTGCATGTGCAGTGTTGGGCTGTCTGTAAATGTCACTTCTGTCAGCCCCAACCTGGTCACTTGGTGCCATGAGAATTCTCTTTTCTCCTCCCTGTGCATGCAGTGAGCTGCTGCAGTTCCAATGAGATGGTTTTGTATTGTTTTATATAAATTTCTTTGCACTGGAGGGCAGGAGAAAGGTGGAAGTCATTCAGAAATCACCTCCAAGCAGCAGCTTTCTGACTGTCTGTCCTTCCATGAGAATAATCTGGAATAAGGCTTGAGAAGTGACCCTGGCTGCCCATGCTCTGCCAGAATTTGAGTGTTCTCAACCAGACTGTTCATGGCCCGGGTCAGGAGGTGTCTGTGGGGCCCTGGCACCTCTGGCACCCTCAGGGGCTGGCTCTGAATAGCTGCAGGAGTCAGCAGCAGGACAGTTTGGGTTTCTCCAACAAGCTCCACCTTTCCAGCTGCCAGCCCTTGTACAGAGGATGCCAGAGCAGGTTTAACAGCTTTCCAGCAGGGATTCCCTGTCTCTCCCCAGGAGACTGTGAAGATCTGTTAAACCTCTCTTTCTCTCCCCTGCCCCTCCACCCTCAGGCCTCTTGGCAGGTTTTTGGCAGCTCCAGGCCAGCTCTGACCTCTGGTCTCGTCCTTTCCCCTGGTGCTGGCTCCTCCCCCAGGGCCCCAGCAGCACCCTGAGGTTGGGGAGGAGGAGAGCTGAGGATGGGGTGTGTGCTACATCCATTTCCT
>NW_005054626.1:193171-202989 GCF_000277835.1 Geospiza fortis
CTCAACAGCTGGGAGCAAACCCAGCCTGCCAGGGACTGAATCCTCAGCCAAAAGAAGTGGCAAACCCCCAGTGATGGCAAGAGAGAGCAGGACACTGCTGGGAGAGGGGACTGTGCCAGACATGGCCAGTTCTGACACTGTCCAGCACTTCTGAGGCAAAGATCCTGGGAGAGAAGGATGCAAATGCCTAATTAAAGATAGAACTGACATTTGGATCTCCAGAGGCTGAGAGCAGTTGCTGTCTGTGTTTTCCTGTGTGTGCAACAACCTTAAAATACATTGCTGTGATCTTCCCTGGTAGCTGTGCCTCAGTGTGCAGGCTTTGGGGGAGAGAATGTCCTGAGAGCAGGGAAGTCACTTTTTGGGTATTTTTATCTTTTGTCAAAATGCAAGTTTGAATTCTTTGTCAATTCCTGCTTTCTCTGGAATTTTTCAGGAAATGTTGGCAGCATATCAAAATATTAAATATAAATGTAGTGTTGGGGTGTTGTCAACTCCTGTCAGCAGGGACAAGGAGGTTTTGATGGCTGTCCTGCAATCCCTTAGCTCAGCTCAGCAGAAAGATCAAGCTGAGCTCCTCTTGTTTTTATTCTCATCTGTTACCTGGAAGGGTGAAACAGGATTTCCCATAGGAGTTAAGTGAAGCTCTCTGGGTTTCATCTTTCCCCTCTTATCTAAGAGTTTATCTCAGTTTTTATTGCTGCCATCTCAGTAGTTACTCTTTGAGCTGCCATGTGCATTATGTGGGTGTTGTAACTGAACATAACTTGTTTTTCACCTTTCTGGTGCCTAGGAATTGTGAGATGTGTGGTGAACTTGGTTGTATTCCTCACTTCTATCTCTCATTTTTCAGAATGTCTCAGTGTCTTCCTATCCCTTATTCCCTTTTTACATCAAATATAAACCTCTTGTCATTTAGGTGCCATAGATTTAAAAGTAAAAAAAAATCCAAGTATCTCAATCCTGTTAGATGATTGGGCATGGAATTTAAATCTTACTGACATTTAAACATTTGGAACTTTTGGCCAACTGGACCTGCAGAGCTGATGGATTGAGGAGTGGCAGGGATTGGCAGGAGGGAAGGTGAGGCTGTGCTGGCACTGTGTGCCCTTGCACTGAAGGAGATACTCAGGAACTGGCTGAAAGTTCCCTTTGAGGCTGAGGGTTCTGCATGTGGTGGTCATGACTTCACCTAAACCAAACCTTTCTCTGGAACTTTGTTGTTACATTTCCTTTCTGGCTGCTGGTCAGACCTGGCTTGAGGTCTGGACCAAAGGTACTTGCAAATGTGCTGTGCCCTTTCAGAGCTGTGCTGTGAAGGAAAACACTCTGAAATTCAGCTTATCCTTCTGGGCACCCCAGAATGGCCACTTAACATTAGTGGAGATCTTTTTAATCCAAGAATTTTGTTGTTTTAACTCTTCAACTGAAACAAACACTCTTGGCTTTTCTCTGACATAAACATGAGGAAATGTATTGGAGGGTTCAAATAATTGGAGGTGCAGGACCACACATGAGATGAGACTTGAGCAGCTGCTGACAGGTGTTCAATCAGTGTTGAGTGTTCTGAATGAGGTTGTTGGATTTCTACACACACTTTGGTTTTGCCTAATTTTGAATAAGATGTTTGAGTATAATTTGGAGTTCAGGCTGCATTGCAGTTGGGATAGCTGGGGAGAAAATGCAGTGATGCCTTTATCTGTGTCCCTGCATGTGCAGAAACGAGTGTTGGTTTGGGAGTGTGCAGGGAGGGGGCTGTTGGTGTCCTTGCACTGGCAGATGTTTGTAAAATCATAAAATGGGTTGGGCTGGGAGGGACCTCGAAGCTCACCCAGTGCCACCCCTGCCCTGGTCAGAGGCACCTCCCACTGTCCCAGGTGCTCCAAGCCCTGTCCAGCCTGGCCTTGGGCACTGCCAGGGATGCAGGGGCAGCCCCAGCTGCTCTGGGTACCTGTGTCAGGGCCTGCCCACCCTCACAGGGAACAATTCCTGCCCAATATCCCATCTAAACCTACTCTCTGTCAGTTTGAAGCCATTCCTTGTATCCTGTTAATTGTAAATAATCCCTCTCCATTTTCTTGTAGCTCCCTTCAGGTACTGCAGGGTTTCAGCTGGGTCACCCTGGAGCCTTTTCTTTCCCAGGCTGAACAATCCCAGTTGTCCCAGGTTTATTTGTGCTGAAATACAACTGAGCATAGTGGGTGTGAAGGTTGAGAAATTTTTTTTTGCTGTTTCACACTATGTAAATTGTGATAGTATTTAAAAATCCCAAATAACCAAAGCCTCAAAATCAGTGATAAAAATAGATTCCTTAATTAATTCTTTTCATTGTAATTCCTGTTGAGTCTCTTTTCTTTAACAATCTGGGTTAATGCCTGTGTGGCATATCTGGTTTTTAGGACTGCTGTGCTGGCCTCCTACAGAACTCTTTATTCTTGTCACCAGGGAGGGTTAGGGTGGAGATCAGGGAAAGGTTCTACCTCAGAGGGTGCTGGGCATTGCCCAGGGCATGAGCACAGCCCCGAGGAACAACACTGCCAGGGGTGCCCAGGGTGGGATTGCTGGGGTGGCTGTGCAGGGCCAGGGGCTGGGCTGGGTGATCCTGTGGGTCCCTTCCAGTCCAGAATATTCTGATTCTGTATTCTGGCCACCTCTCTGAAAGCCCCCCAGGCACTGATTTTGTAGATTCCCCTGCTGGTGAAGTGCTGAGTGTCCCTGAGGTACAGTGGGAGGAGTTCCACATCTATTCCTGCTCTGTTTGTGTGTAGAAAGTGCAGTGCTTTCAGAGGCAGGCTGATTGTGCAGCTGGGGGTGAGCTGTGCCTGCAGTGTAGCTTGGTCACCTCCCAAGGCTCCAGGGCAGCTCCAGATGTTTCCAGAAAAGGCTGAGGTTTGCTGTGGGAGGAGGAGGCAGCCCCACTCCAGAGGGAAGGACGTGACCTTTTCCCTGACTCTCCCAATGTTCCTTAGGCTGCACCAATGGAGCACATCCAGGGAGCTTGGAAGACCATCAGCAATGGCTTTGGGCTGAAGGATTCTGTCTTTGATGGCCCCAACTGCATCTCCCCCACCCTGGTGCAGCAGTTTGGGTACCAGCGGCGGGCGTCCGACGACGGCAAAATCTCGGATACGTCCAAAACCAGCAACACCATTCGCGTCTTCCTGCCCAACAAGCAGCGCACCGTGGTGAGTGTGTGCTGCCTGCAGCTCACAGGCACTGTCCTGCTCCCACTGCTGTCACTGGGGAGTGGATCTGCCACCAGAAACACCTTCCTTCAGAAGGGTCTTGCTGGGGTTGAGTGATGGTCAGCAGTTGGTTGGTTTTAGAGGATGTGGTTTATTTTAAATGTGTGCTGTGTCTGTATTTAGAGAAGCTCTACTGCTGTGCCTCAGTGCTATGAATTTTCTAAAGCACATGAGCATATTCCACATGAAAAGTCATTGTTGGCTGACCTAAACAATGATGCCTGCATGACACTTATGTCATTTTCCTCACTTGAAGTGTGGGGGTTAAAGCCAAAGTGAAACTTGTTGAGGGAATACTTCTGTTCAGTTTTTTGGAGCTGAGTGTGCCTAATAATAGTGTTACCCAAAGTTTCCTGAAATCTAGATTAAACCTTTTTCTGTACTTGAGGTAGCTCCATTTGCCTGCATTTCTATTCCTTCTGTAGGCTGCCTACGTGTGTAAAATCCTGTTTCATAGAAACTCAGTCATTGTAAAAAACAGAGAAGTTATAAAATGCCTTCAGAACTTTGCATGAGTGCACTTTGTGCAGCTTTCCTGGAATTTCCTAAAATGAGAAAATGGTCTTGGAAAAGCTTAAAGGAACTGCAGCAGTGTGTAAATGTTTTGTTGTTTTCCCCTTGCCCCAGGTGAACGTGAGGAATGGGATGACCCTGCATGACTGTCTGATGAAGGCTCTGAAGGTCAGGGGGCTGCAGCCAGAGTGCTGTGCAGTGTTTCGACTTCTTGCTGAACCCAAGGGGTAAGAGTGAAACTTCCTCCCAGAGAATGTAAAAATCTTGGGTTTGGAATAGCAGCAGTAATGTTTTCTTCCCCTCTGGCTGATTTCTTTTAAAAGCAGTTTGGTTGTGAACACTTTGTGTCGCTTTCTTTGCCTTCTTCGAGGGTAACTCTGTCAGCTTCCTGTGAATTGGCAATTTCATTTTTGTTTTAAAGCTACATATTGAAAATATTTAAAATGGAGGTGTTCCCTCTAGTGCTTGCAGCCCCTTAGTGAGGGTTTTACCATGCTCTAGATGAAGTGATGCCTTCCTTCATATTGGAGGTGCATTTCTGTGCTGCCTTTGTGGTTGGTAAATTCAGTGTCAGTGGTTTCCCTGAACAGTTCTATGTGCTCAGTTTTAAGACTCTGCATTCCTCTACAGCTTCCCAATATTTGGATTTCAGTCTCACTTCAGATATTCCTTATTTATTTGTAGGACTGGGGGTGCTGCTATTAAATACCAAATGATTGTTTTACAAGCTGGTGGAGTGAAGGTATCTCATGGAGTTAATGCACTTCACACCTCCTGAGGCTTGGCCTTAAAGCTCCCTGCAGCCTCAGGTATTTGTGGGGTTACATCTCTGAGCAGCTGAGGCCATTCTGGGGTCACCAGTCCCTGCCCAAACACCTAATAATGGATTTTGTGTCACTCATAATTTCTGCTACATTTATAAGGGTATTTCTGTGACTTCATTAAAGCTTCCAGGTGCTTTATGTCAAATATTTTATAAAGAAATAACATGTTAAAAATGAGCAGAAAAAGAGGTGACTTGCAATATATTCCAAGTTGCTTCTGATTTTTTGAGTGAAAGACACTGAGATCTATCCAGCTCACTGTAAGAGGTTAGCCATGATTTTTGGTGTATTTGTGTTGAGTTTACTCAAGAAAACTCACCAAACATAATTGCTGATGAGGCCAGACTTATCCCCAAAGTGATTTTGTTGTCCCCATTTTCTCTTTCAGAAAGAAAGTGCGTTTGGATTGGAACACAGATGCTGCCTCCCTGATTGGAGAGGAGCTACGAGTGGATTTCCTTGACCATGTCCCACTCACCACTCACAATTTTGTAAGCTTTTCCTGCTCTCTGTTCTGCTGGGAATTTCATCAGTTGAGCCACAGTTTTGGCCAGAGAATGTTTTGAGCATTAGAAAGCTTTTGGCTTTCTGGACACAGGGATTTTCAGAAGTTGGGCTTGATTCCTTCACCCCCATTCCCCACAAATTCCATTCTCTAAATATCAATCTGCAGTGAACTACCAGAATTGTGTTTATTACCCAGGTGATCCCCAGGTGTCACAGACTGGCAAAGCTCACATTGTGCATGTTCTTCACAGGTCTGATGAGTGCCATTTTTATTTTACATAAATACCTGTGTCTGTAACTGTTGTGGTAAGATACCCGTGTCTTTAAAGTCCAGAAAAGGGACAAAATTTCTATTTTCAGTCTCTAGCTCATCAGTCAAAAAAGGCTGGATAAGTTCAGCAGCTTTACTGGACTTATGGTCCAATATTTATTTGTGCTGGATATTCAGGGGTGCTGTTAATTCTGCAAGTCACATTATTTTGTGAGCTAATGCTGCCTTGTAATTTGACAAGAGTGTTCTGTGGGGGACTGAAAGGCTTTATTTGTAGTTCCTTCTCCAAAATGGATTATTTATTCCACACAAAACAAATAAGTAGAAGGTGGTTTTGTGCTTTGTGGTTTTTTTTAATTTTTAAATTTTTTTAAAAATACTTTTTCTTGCAGAGATAATGCCCAACTCTTAACATTTTACCTTGCATTATTGTCTTCTCCCTGGGAGGGAATTCTGTTCCCATATTTTAGCTTTTTTCTTCTTTTGTTCTAGAAATACTTTGTGGTAATCCTAAATCCTAAAGGATTGTCATTTACATTCATTGGAAAGGTTAGGATTGATTTGCAAAACCTGAAAGTCACTTTACTTCTACATTACATTTTAAAAACACTACAGAAAATGTCACTTGCAGTTGCTCAGCAGAAAATGAATATTTTTCTCCATGTCTGGAAGAAGCTGAAATTTGGAGTTTTCCTCTCCAGTAGGTTCTGGAGGAAGAAACCCCTTGGTTCATTTTAATATCTTTTCATACTTAAGAAACTTTTAAAAAAACAAAGTAGGCTGTCATTTAAAGAAGCAAATTCCTTCTATTGTTTTGATTACTAAGAAATGTATTTCTCATGCAAGGGATATTGGTTAGTCATAGACTCCAAGAGTTTTGGCTAACAAAAAAAATGAGGTGGGCCTTCCAGTCTGTTCCTCTTTCACCTTTTTGGTGCTACTGGAAACAAACAGAAACCCCAGCTCTTGGCTCACACAGCTCTGTCACCTTGCTGAGCAAAACAATTGCTTTTGCATTTGAAAGGACACCTGTCCTTTTTTTTTCTTTGTTTGTTGTTCTGTAAATAAAGCCTTCAGTGTTTCTAAACTTTCCAGGTGTCCAACCAAACTGGAAGTCCCTGCTAAAATATTTCAGTGTGGTTTTAAGCTCAGTAGCAACCTGGGGGCTCTGACAGCATTTCAGCATGGTTATTTATTTCTGTTGGGCTCTGAAGATCCAAATGTCAGTTGATTAGCTGGGATTAATCACTGGCTGTGTTTTCCAGGCCAGGAAGACATTTCTGAAGCTTGCCTTCTGTGACATCTGCCAGAAGTTCCTGCTCAATGGCTTCCGCTGTCAGACGTGTGGCTACAAATTCCACGAGCACTGCAGCACCAAGGTGCCAACCATGTGTGTGGACTGGAGCAACATCAGGCAGCTCTTGTAAGGACTGCTCCTTTCTAATGGCAGCAGCAAGTCTGGCTGACACTTGGTTTTGTGGCTCTGATCACAGAGATCCTTTTGGGTTGTTGGGAAGGCAGTCCCTGTGAGCAGTGTGCAGAATTGTGGATTGAGCTCATGAAACAGCCAGCAATGAGTGTCTGTTCCCAGGGGAAAGGCCGTGCACATCAGCTGCAGTTTGTTCTTGCTCTGGATTTTAATATTCTGGGACAAGCAAACAAACACCTTGAATGACCAGGCAGTTGCTCCAGTGCCCTCTGTTTGAGCAGGGGACAGCAATTCCTCTCACACAACACATGTTAGGAATCAACCAGGCCATGATTCAGTTGGATTTTACCTGTAGGAAACTTTAGTGTTCACCTGTTCTACACCTCAGCTTCTGACCCTGGTGAAAAAGGTGAATGGTGAGAAAACAGATGGAGGGTAATACTTTCCTAATACCAATTACAAAAAGTTTAAAATTACTATGTTAGAAGTCTTTTTATGCAAAAGTGTTAAAGCCTGTAATTGTTTTTATGTGTCTTAGTGGTTGTAATTTTTTGTAACTAAACTTGGTCACGTGGTTCTGCATTTTCTCATACTAAGAGAGTGCAGGATGACTTGTGCCCTTGGTGCTACCTGGTTTTAATAGAACTTAATTGTGTCAAGTACCCTTTCAGGAAAATCTGAAGTCTGATATAAAAAGATTTTGTCTCTCAAGTTTGGAAAGAACACGTGGAACTTTTCTTTGGGAGTCTGAAGGCAGAGATTTTAGTGGTACACAGAGGAAAAACACGATGTAAAAATAGGAATGTGTTCATGAAGTTAATCATGCTGCAAAGAAACAGCCCTTTAAAATTTCAGCTTTCAAGAGCATTGTACAGGAGGTAGTGTAGCAGTTGAAGTTGTAATTGTTTTTGTTGATATTTCAGATTGTTCCCAAATTCAAATATCAGTGACAGTGGTGTCCCTGCACTACCTCCCTTGACAATGAGACGGATGCGGGAGTCTGTCTCCCGGATACCTGTTAGGTAAGCTTGTATTTCCTGTCATTTCTCTTTTGGGAAATACACTTCTCTCAAAACAATCCATCCAAAGCAACCAGAGAGCCCCAGCTCCTCCAAAGCAGAGCAATCTGATACAAGGTTGGGATGAATGTGCAAGGAAGCAACACCACTTCATCACAGACAACTCCTTCTTGTTCTTAGATCCACCAAAGCATTGATTTCAGAATTCATAGTTTCAGTTTTTTGCCTTAAAATTTTAAGGTAGAGTATTAAAGGGTTTTTGGAGACCTTTGTTTTCCTGCCTAAGAAAATCCAAGGCTCCCTTTTGGTATTTTTGTGAATTAATTTTATTTTATCTGATCAGGTAGTGTGCATTGAGAGTTTGTGTCTCGTGGTGGATGATTCACATCATAACTAAAATAATGCTCTGCTATTAGGATGACAGATAGGAGTTTAAGGAGAGAACAATGGGAACTGACAATATGCTCCTCTTAAAGAAAATTCTGATACCTAAAGAGAACATGCCTGTAGTTTCAAGTGCTGAAATGAAACTTGTGTCCCTTTCCAAGGGGCCTGTCCCCTGACCCTAACATGTGCCTGTATTCTTTCCCTTGAAATTCTAGAGGCTGAAGAGAGCAGGCCAGCTTTTGTTTTTTCTGCACCCATTTGAACAATCTGGTCAGGAATGAGGCACAGAGCACGTAGCTGACTTGTAAATGGTTCTATGTCTTTATTTCTTTCTTTTAATGGGAACTGCATCAGGAATTGATCTTTGCCATCTCACTCTTATTTCCAGTGTTGTTGAACAGTGACTTATTAACTTTATAGATATTTTGAAGGGTTTTGTGAAGGCTGGCCCATTTCAGTTAAGATACATTTGTGTTTTGGGATCCTTATGGCCTGAGTGGCCTTAGCTGTGATTTATAACTCTTTGTTGAGCTGGATTTTAGTCTTGGCCTCCTTTTAACTGGTGTTGGGTTTCATGACTTCCTTGCTGGCTGTTCTGTGCAAACCATTGAACAGTCTTGCAAAGCTTTACAAATTCAGGGCTTAGCTCTTAAGCTGTGCATTTAACAGGCTTGAAATGAGCAGTTTGTTTAGTTTCACAGTCCTGAATTCATCTCTCAGAGCCAGTATTTTGGCAGTGTGTTAAATGTGATTTGATGGGGATTGAGGTGAACCGTGGCAAAATTCCTAACAGCAAAATCAGACCTCAGCTAAACACACTAATTAACTATGTGAGCTGACAAGATCTTCAAGTTTTTCAAATTTATTTCTTAAATTAAACTGGGACTGATTCAGCTGACCAAGTAGTTTAGTTGATGTGTAAATCCCAGCTTTTTCTCTGCTTGGAATTGTGTGTATATTGCTTTTGGACAGGTTACATTGAACAGTGTTTTTCGCTTGCCAGAGGGGGAAATAAAAATAACCACAACTCTCCCTTTGTCTCTGCTTCCTTCTCAGCTCGCAGCACAGGTATTCTACACCTCATGCCTTCACTTTCAACCCATCCAACCCTTCCTCTGAGGGCTCTCTGTCCCAAAGGCAGCGCTCCACGTCCACCCCCAACGTGCACATGGTCAGCACCACCATGCCCGTGGACAGCAGGATCATCGAGGTAACCCAGCAGGGCTCCCCTGGGGCTGCTCTCCCTGCCACAGGCACTGTGGCCTTGCCTTCCCTGCCTTCCTCCCCTCTGCTCACTGTCTGCCTCAGCTGGCTCACTGGGGAAGAGACCAGGAGACACATTTGCATAGGAAGTTAATTATTACTTCTTGCAGTCTATCAGCAATTGGTAAATTCTAGGGGTGTGTAAAGATGCTTAGCAGTTATTCTCAGTTTTGTGAAGAAATGCTTTTTAGACATGTCTAAAAATGTTCTTCTAAATTTAAGTGTCTGGGTTTGTGGGGGGCTGGTGTTGATTTTAAATCAGACTAAAGGTGCCCTAAGTCTGGGTGTAGTTCTTGGGCTGGGAATGCTCAGGTCCAAGCTTCCTGGGCATCTATTTTGTGTTACACTGAATGGAATTAA
>NW_005054626.1:203027-223652 GCF_000277835.1 Geospiza fortis
CTCCCTTAGACTGGCAGTGAGGGACAACTCTTGGAAATCAGGCCTAAAGTGTTTGGGTTTCTTTAATTTTGATTTGTGTTAACCTTAACAAACTGGTGTGCAGGAAGTGCTGAGCTGCAGGACTTGGGAGACAGAGCAAACACTATTTGTTGCTTTTGCCTCTGGAATAATTTAAAAACTCTGGAGGCCAAGCAGAAGTCTTTCACTGCTGAGCTCACCTGCATCTTCAGCTGGTGATTTATGGACTTCTGTGAAACCTGAAGATCCTCTGAAGGGAGTAAGAGAGTTCCTCTGGACCTTGGCAGCCGAACAAGGCTGCCCTGCAGCCCCAGGAAGCATTTTTGGTCAGAGGCTGTGTCAGCTGGGTTTATGGGGGAAGGTGTCCTCCTTTCTCTTTGGGTTCTTTGGCTCCCAGCCCTTTTTGCTGGTTCAGAGGCCAGGCTGACCATCTCTGATGGCACAAACCACAATGGAGCACTCAAGAAAATCTGAATTATTGATCTGGGTAGAGTGATGAGTCTTTAAGGAGACTTTTTTTTCTTTATTCTTTATGCAGAGCAGTAAAGACAGAAACACTTTCTATTCTGGATCTTCACATTACCATAAAAATAGTTGTTACATCCTAAAAGCTTTTAAAAGGCCCCAGAGCAATGCAGAAATAAAGTAGCAGAGACTTTCTAGTAAACCAGGAGAAAAACTATAATAAAAAAATGGTTTACCCAAGGATAGATCCTAGTGAACCTCTGGGTTTGAGCAGGAATACTTAAAAATTTTACTGCACTTACTTATCATTTATCAAGCAAAACAGGTTACTTTTTCTTTCATTTAGCCTAACATTTAATTTTTAGAAATATTTTTTTTATACTTCCTCTGTTCTTTTCTTTTATCTCTTACTGTGTTGGCCTAGAATAACAGCCTGAATGCTTCTCCCAGCTCCTGGTGCAGACGCTTTTGTTTGAGGGGAAGAGTAGGTATTTCCTTGGTGCCTTCTGTTTTCTTGTCATTAACAGCATTGCTGTAACTTGTAAGCCATGGCAGTGTCCACCTGAAGTGTTTAATCTGGACCTGATCTTGCCAGCATGTTTATACTCAAATAGTGAGGCTGTTAATTGGAAGAGGCAAATTGATCAAGAGCTTCATGTTCGGTTTATCTGGCTGAATTCATCCTCCTCTGAATGTGAATAGGCTTGGATTAGAATGCATTGGGTCTCACAGCCTTTAAACAAAACCCTCTCAAAACACATCCATTGTGTGGCTTTTCCCCTCTGGAAATGGTTTTTATTGTCTGTACCCATCCAAATCCCTGAGATTAAGAACAAGTTGTACTGCTTTAATTTCCCATCCAAGTAAAGTTGACAGACTACAGCACTGGGGATGATGTTACTTGTGTTGTAAGAACAGGGGGTTTGGTTTGTTTGCTCTTGAATTCAGAAGCAAATAAAGAAATATTCACATCAGGAATGAAGCTCAAAAATACTTTTTCAAAGTAAGAACTCCACATAGAAAAGTATGAGACACAATTTCAGTTCTTTAGTTATCCTTTGCCAGCTTCCTTGAAAGCAGTTGCATTCTCAGGCTGATGTACAAAACCAGTCACTTGTTATTCGGGTTGTGAAAAGTTTTTATTATCCTTAAATTGAACAAAATCAGGAAATTGAGGAGTTCTTCATTGCTTGTTCATGCAGATTTTAATCCAGTCAGGTGTGGAGCAGTGGCAATCTGCAAGAATGCTG
This sequence comes from Geospiza fortis, assembly GCF_000277835.1. Taxonomy (NCBI): domain Eukaryota; kingdom Metazoa; phylum Chordata; class Aves; order Passeriformes; family Thraupidae; genus Geospiza; species Geospiza fortis. The sequence goes on from NW_005054626.1 coordinate 204,761, forward strand.
TACTTAGTCCAGCCTGGGTGAATGCAACTAATTAGCTAAAACAATATATTTTATAACTGAATCTTTGCTAAGGATAATCTTAATTTGAAACTGTGGAGTGCAATGTGGGCTTGTTCTGTCCTCCTATGAAATCTTACATTTATTATTCTACTAATTAGTTAGAGAATTTGCATTGACTTCTGTTAACTTTGACAGTGTTTAACCTCTCTGTAGTGCATGTTCTTGCTTTGTACTCACACAGTCCCTGGATATTTTCCCTTTCCTGTTTGTACTTTGGGATAATGCAAAAGGCAGGTGAGAAAAGCTGTGCAGTGCTGTTTGTCAGAGCTTAGTTCTCTCTTGTGCATGGCTGTAGAGTTGTGTTGTGCCCGTGGCATGAGGTGACACTTGTGGCACTGTCCTGGTGACCTGTGGGAAACACTGCTCAAATGCCGAATTCCCTGTGGGAATGTGCTTGGAAAAGGAGAGGGCTTTGTCTAGGGGCACTTGTGTAGCCTTTTTGGGGGTTGAAGTGGTATGTACAGCTATTTCACACTGGGTGTTGAGGTGGAATATTTGGGGGGGTTTAAAGTCCTGCTTTACCCCAGAAGCTGTTTGGGAGTTGTTCCCTGGGGCAGAGCCATCCCAGGAGCTCTGTCCACACCTGGAACATGAGCATGAAGTGCAGGGGGAATGCAGGCAGTGTTGCTGCTGGTTCTTCTTGTTTTGTGCCCTTTTTCTCTTTCCTTTTTGGTAGCAGTCCTTTCAGTATGCTGTGAACCTCTTCCCTGTGTTGTCAGAATTCACAAGTTGCATGGGTTTCCTGCAGGATTGGTGTGATGAGCAGATCCCCAATCTTGCAGCTGCTGGCCAGTGCTGTATTGCACTAAAACTGGCCCAGCAATTTCCACACCAGCCCTGCTTGTTCCTCTGTGTGCTCCTTGTTCCTTGATTAACTTTTTTATCCATTTTCTCTGTTGCAGGATGCAATTCGAAGCCATAGTGAATCAGGTATGGTTTCAAAACTGAAACATTCTCTAATATGGTTTGATTTGGTTGTTTTCTTGTTCAGCAACTGTTTTCTTGTGTTTCTGTCTTAAAGCCTCACCCTCTGCTCTGTCTGGAAGTCCTAACAATATGAGCCCAACTGGCTGGTCTCAGCCTAAAACCCCAGTCCCAGCCCAAAGAGAGAGAGCCCCTGCATCTAACACACAAGAAAAAAACAAAATTGTAAGTATGGTGATGTTTGCTTTAATGAAGAAATGAGTTACACCCTGCTGGGAGGAGTGGTGTGGTGGGATGAATTTCTGCACTAAAAGGTGCAGGTAATCCTGGGTTGCTCTGCACTGTGTGTACAGGAGCAATTTATTGTCATTAACTGGGGAATGGTGCCACTGCTGCCTTGGGTTATAAATGCTCAGAACAAAGTGTTCTGGGTTGCAGATGGATTTCAGGGAGTGGTGTGACATTGTCATTGCAGGTCCAAGGATTACCTTTTAAATCTTTAGAGGTTACATCCTTTGATCCTGTTTTAATTTATTTAAAATTGCCTTTATTAGCACTGTTTGAACTGTGCTGTTTCCATAGAAAGTGGATATTGCCAATGCCTGCATTTCCCTTGGACAGTCAAATGTCTCAGGGAAAAACAGATTTTACAAAATGCAACTTTTCCCTCAAAGGTTTGATTTAAACTTAAGGCTGGGGGGAAAGAAAAAAGAATTAGAAGAATAATTCATAATATCTTGAAACTTTTGGAGGCTTCTAAGCTTTCACAAGGAAACACAGTTGCTCAGTGGGATTCACAGTTTTTGCTCACTTGCACATTGGGAATTTTGCTCTCATCTGTTTGGCTTGTTCCATTTAAATATGTAAGAGTTTCAGAATTTTAGCATTGTGCTTTTAAAGAAATGACTTTCTTAAATATTTCAGATGTTTTAAAAGAATTGATCATAAAATACATGTTCCTTTTAGGATCTCAGATTAGGGTTTAATTTTCTAGTGCAGACCTTCATGATAAGCAGTTCAAGACATCCAAGAAAATGGGGTGATTTTCTTACTTAGGTTTTTTGCTAAAAAAACCCCACCACCCTCCCAAACTGAGGAGAAAAACAAAAATCCAAACTGCAGGACCAGCCCCTCAAGGTTTCAGGGGGAAGTTGTGTGAAAGAAGTTATTAAATTTATTTGTGTGTGTATAATACAGGTGATTAAAAATGAACTCCCTGTGAATTGTTGTTGCAGAGGCCTCGTGGACAGAGAGACTCCAGTTATTACTGGGAAATAGAAGCCAGTGAAGTGATGCTCTCCACCAGGATAGGCTCAGGCTCTTTTGGGACAGTTTACAAGGGCAAGTGGCACGGTGAGTCTGGAGCTGGGGGGACAGCACCCAGGACAAATGGAGCTTGGGGTGCTGGCTGCTCATCTGCCTCTGAAGGGAAAAGGGATTTAGGGGTGCTGGCTGCTCAGCTGCCTCCGAAGGGAAAAGGGATTTAGGGGTGCTGGCTGCTCAGCTGCCTCCAAAGGAGAATGGATTTATTGCTGCTGGGTGCTCATCCTTCACCAAAGGCCCAGGCAGAAACAGGAGCTGCTGTGTAAGAGCAGCCCTGGGATTAAAGCAAAGCACAGACACCAAACCTCAATCTCACAACTGCATCTCCATTCTCACTGCACTGATCTCTTCACTCCCATGTTCCCAGCTTGCTTTCTGAAAAGGGTTTGTTTTCTGTTAGCTGGGAAATTCCACAGCCTGCTGTTCAATTATGTTTAGCTTCTCTTACAACCTTTGTGGTTTAATTAGCATGCTTCATTTCCAGGTGAGATGGAAAGGAAATCAGCATAAATAAATTGTGGAGTTTTTTTCAATGAAAAAATGATTAATGTGAGAGTTTGATCTGTAGGTAGTGGGAATATTTTGAAAACAAGACACCCTTGCAAAGCTGTAGAATTTGTTTCCAAATTCATGGCTTGTGATTTTGAACAGAAACACACTGAAACCCCTCCAGGCTCTTAATTTAAATGGCAGTGTTGTCAGGAAAAAAAAACCTGACAAAACAAATCTGGAAACTTACCTGCTACCCTCTACTTTTAATGAGTAAATACTTGCATGTCTCAAAGCCCAGATGCTGTCAGCAGCAAGGGAAGCACTATTGTTACACTAAAAGTCATGGACAGGTTCTGATTTTCATTATGGAACTGAAATGGGACACAGAAATCAAGAGGAAAAATTAGTTCAGTCAGATTTTGTAATAAAAAATAAATTCATACTGTGATTTATTTTAGTAGAACATTCACACCTCTTCAAGTATCAAGAATTAAATAATTTAAGAAATTCTGCATGAAGGGGAGGTGTTGGGTTTTCTAATGTGCTCAAATGAAGTTTATATATAAAACATTTCAATATTTAAATTTGCTAATAAAACCACAAAGGTGTGTGTATATATGTCCTGCAAAAAGCATTCTAGCCCAACATAGCCCTTGAAAATAGAAGGGAGGTGTGGGAATAATTAATTAATGGCTTTTTCCATTAGACTGAAATTCAGCTGAATGAATTGCTTGATACCACAGGAATTTGTCTGCAGGGAAATCTTGACCCTTTAGTAGAGGTGTGCTGTGCACAAATGAGGAATTTTAATTACATTGTTTATTAGTGTTACTTTGAGGAGGAAGGGAAAGCTGCGTTTTCAGTAACTTTTGTGGTAATTTTATTTCCAGGGGATGTAGCAGTGAAGATCCTAAAGGTTGTAGACCCAACCCCAGAGCAGTTTCAGGCTTTCAGGAATGAAGTGGCTGTCCTGAGGTGAGTTGGTGTTCCACTGCTAAATTCTGATATTCCAGCTGCTGCATTTGCCTCCCAGCCCTCCCTGGAGCCTTCTGGCCCAATATTCTGTGTGTGATAGGCACAAAAAGCAGATTTCCAGAGAAGAATAAAAAAGACAGTCCTAGCTCAGAGTATTTTTGTGGTCTCTTAACACCCACATTGCTCAGACCACACTGGGCAGTGAAGGTGGGGATTAATAAATTCTGCCCTAATCCTCAGCACTCTTGAACTCTTCAAGTGTTGAAGTTTGAAGTTCCTCTTCAAACTGCAGCATAATGATTTTTTTCCCTTAAGCACATGCACTGATGAGTGTAACTGTTCTCTGCTTTCTGAGGTTTTTTAGTGTCTGTGATATTACTCCTGAAAATGAACCAAGCGGATACATTTAAAAAAACACCACCTTATCTGAGGGTTTACAGCTATCCTTTGGTTTCTCCTGGGATTCAGCCTTCCATCTAAAGCTGGCACTATTTCCCAGCTGCCAGGATGATTTCTGCCATTCCAATAACTTCTAACACCACTTGCAAGTGTGGCTGTTGCTTGTTGATGTCAAACCATTTGAGTTTTCAGACATCCTTTTCTTAATGTTGATTTTAAGTAACTGAAAAGGAAGTATTGTAACTAAAAAGCAAAAGACCAGCTGATAAACAGAAAATGGCAACCGTGGTGTATTTGAATTATTTGTGAGCCCAAACTTCACCCAGACATTGAGCTGGGATTGCAGAGATGAGGTGCATCCAGCCAGGAGTGCACTTTGAGCAGCCCTGGGAAGCACTTTTGGTGCAGCCACTGATTTCTCTTGGTGCTCCTCTGTCAGGAAAACCCGGCACGTGAACATCCTGCTCTTCATGGGCTACATGACCAAGGACAACCTGGCCATTGTCACCCAGTGGTGTGAGGGCAGCAGCCTCTACAAACACCTGCACGTGCAGGAGACCAAGTTCCAGATGTTCCAGCTCATCGACATCGCCCGCCAGACGGCCCAGGGCATGGAGTGAGTGCCCCCTTTTGCCCCCCTTTGCCCCCCTTTGCCCCTGCTTGTCCAGCCTGAGCTGTTGCTGTAGTGAGCAGATAAAATGCTGTTGTAAATTCAGAATGAGGGGGCTTTTCCTCCCCTGTGTCAGTGTAACACTGCAGTGTCTGACACACACTGATTGATGCTCTGTGGGGTGAGGGGAGGCTGCTCTCTTCCCCAGGACTCACCCAGGTGATTTTGGAAGCATTTCCAGCTCTGCTCTCAGCCCTGGTTCTGATGCTGGGAGCACAGGAGCAGCTGCTGCTGCCACAGCTCATTCATTGGAGCTCAGGGCCCAGGTTTGAGCCACACTGCAGGAGCTGGGCAGGTTAAATGTCCTTTTGGAGCAGTCAGCACAGGGCACAGAGCTCATGGCTCTGAGGACAGCCCCACTTTTCCAGGGTTAATGGAACTTGTGCCACTCCTTCCTGGCATTTCTTCACTGCACTGAGCACAGCTCCATTTCTTTGTTCCCAAAGTAGGCTGTGGAAAGGCAGAAGGGGTTGGGTGTGTAATAAACTGAATAAACTGTCTGGGGGGAATGACAATGCTGATTGTGAGCAGCCCTGCTAATGGCTCTTGTGCTTTTCCCTTCACAGCTATTTACATGCAAAGAACATCATCCACAGAGACATGAAATCCAATAGTATCCTTCCTGAGTCTCCATTCTCTGCTGGGACAGAGGGAGGGAGGGATTTCTTAATGGTAATGTGGAGCTTGCTTTCTGTGGGGGTTGCACCACTATTTAAATATATTTATATACATCTAACTACTGATGGGCAATCCCTGTTGATGAGCTAGCAAGGACTTCCACAGAGCATCTGTGCTTGTTTACCACACTTGGGATAAAGATGTGCAACAGTTGTGCTCCAGGAGTCTCTAATTTTACTGAAATGGGATTTATTCAGTCCTCTGGTACCCACATGCTGCTCTCATTGGTGGGAGCTGTGTGTGCCTGTTCATCTGTGTGCACACATGGGTTTGTTTCTGTCTCTTGGGTATTTTTAATATATTTAGAACTCTTCACATGAGTTCTAAATATATTCAGTATTTAGAAAGGAAGAAAGGCAGAAAGGAAGCCAAAAGTCTTACTTTAAACTCAAGAAAAGGCAGCCTTTTACCATTATATTTTGTGCAAAACTATATATTCAGTAACACATCTGGAGTGAAAATGTTGTGAGCTGATTTCTTTCACCTTTGAAGTGCCTGATTTTGCAATTACCAGAACATCCCTGGGGATGGGAACTGGGGTTTCCTTCCATCAAATGTGACCAGGATGTTTTAGCAAATGTCATCATAAAAAATCTGCCAAGTTCAGTAGTTCCACAATGTCAGTGGATTCCATTTCCAGTTAAACAAAAAAACCCCAATTATTTTACAGTATAGGAGGCCAGAAATTGGTGATTGCTAGTAGTGATGATCATTTTTGTGCATTAAGTTAGCTCTGCTCCTGACATAGAAATGAGAAAGACTCAGTCATGTTTATATTTCTGAATTATCTTCTTGAACTTGCAGCATTCCTAAGTGAAATCATTAAATGACAACTTCTTAAAATAACCCCAGCAAAGAAGGTGCTGGTATCAGTGACAGATCCATGAAGGAGATAATTATAAATAGTGTGGATGTATTTGCAGTTAAAATCATAGTTAAACCTCAGGAGATCTGCCAGAGAACTTCGTGGAAATAGATTTTATTTTGATAGTTAACTTCTCCTTGTAATTGTTTTTTTCTTAATTTTCTTTTCTGAGTTGTGAGACCTCTGAGATGTTTCCCTTTCTCAGTTATTTAAGGAGCTGCAGCCATGGGTGGTAATGAACTGTTGATTTCTGTCCTAGCTCACCATAAAGATAAATCTACAAATGCTGCTGAACATCTGCTCTGGTTTAGTGTTAAATGTTAATTCAAAATCTCTTTTCCTTTGTTTCCCATATAGCTCACAGCAGGTTTTAATAAAACAAGCAGCACTTGCCAGTCAGGTCAGAAAATATACAATGGTTGACTCAGTTTTGTGCAGTTCCTTTAACAAACCCACAGATATATTTCTTCATGAAGGCCTCACAGTGAAAATAGGAGACTTTGGTCTGGCAACTGTAAAATCCAGGTGGAGTGGATCCCAGCAGGTGGAGCAGCCCACGGGCTCCATCCTGTGGATGGTGAGCACAACATTCCCTGCTTTTCAATATTCCCCTGAACCCTGTCCTGGACACTCAGGTCTGTCTGTCCTGTGTGGGTTTTTGTTCAGCTGTAGGACAAGTTCAAATTGGGGATGAATTGTGCAAAGCAGGCACCAGGCAGCCGTGGATTCTCCACTGGGCCTTGTGAGTTATTTGAAATATTTAGGGCTGCCAGTGTATCTGGGAATGTGTATTAAAAATGTCAGGATGCTTGGCCAAAACTGCTTTGTGCTCTGTAAAATACACACATCACCTGAAACAGAGTTCCAGAAGCAGAAATGTTCTTTTCTTTAACAAAATTGTACAAAAAGACAAATTTTAAAAGCTTTTTATAAAAGGATTTAAAACTAATTTACCCAATGGCATGCAATGTATTTGTGTACATGAAGTAGACCTTGGGGGAAAAAAAAAAAACCCTGCATATTTGCTCATTGCAGGCTTTAAAAAAATTAATATATTTATTTTAGTCATTTGTAGCCCATCTTTGCTGAGCTGTCACAGGTGGGGAAGTTGTTTTTGTTTCCTTGGAAGCTCCTGTGGTCCCTTATTGTGGTTTTTATGCTGTTGTACTTCAGTGCTTTGCTTAATAATTCTGGGGATTCTTTAGGAGGGAGAAAAAATCTTAGCCAATGGGAAAGTTCTTCTGATGGTTCACACCTTGTTTTGCTCAGTCATCTGACAGTGTTTATTTTAAGAAGCTTCATAATTTGCAAATATGTTAAAATGTTCCTGCATTTCTTCCCTGATCTGTTCAATATGTGCTGGTTTGTGTTTGGCTTTCACATTTCCTGACCAAGTTTTGGTATCAATTGACAAGAGATGAGAGTTTTGTATTTTCCCTTTTAACCTTGATACCAGTTTAAGAACTGATGGTGAAACTCTGGCTCAGTTCTGTGTGAGGTGTAACAGGAGTCAGTAAATGTTGCAAATCCAAATACTAATATTTTTTCTAATGGCAAAATGCTTGTTCAGTAAAAGCATTGATTTTTTTTTTGTGTGCTCTGAACTGTATTGATATTTTTTATAAGATGTGGAGTTGCCTGAACTTCTTCAGAGCTTTTGGTAAACTCATCAAACTTTGGGGGTATGTTAAACCAGGAAACATGCAAAATGTGAAAATGTTCCTGCATTTCTTCCCTGATCTGTTCAATATGTGCTGGTTTGTGTTTGGCTTTCACATTTCCTGACCAAGTTTTGGTATCAATTTACAAGAGATGAGAGTTTTGTAATTTTAAGATACATTTTTATATTTATACATTTATATATAAAAATATATATTTTTTATATATTTTATATTTGTTTAACCTTATTTATATATATATTTTATATTTGTTTAACCTTGATACCAGTTTAAGAACTGATGGTTAAACTCTGGCTCAGTTCTGTGTAAGGTGTAACAGGAGTCAGTAAATGTTGCAAATCCAAATCCTAATATTTTTTCTAATGGCAAAAAGCTTGTTCAGTTAAAGCTTTGGTTTTTTTTTTTTTTTGTGTGCTGTTTTGATATTTTAATAAGATGTGGAGTAGCCTGAACTTCTCCAGAGCCTTGGTAAACTCATCCAAGCTTTGGGGTACCCTTTGCTCCCTGATTTCCAGCTGAGCTCAGTCCCAAATCCTCTCTCTTGGTTTTCTGGTGTTGCTGATGCTTTGTTCCCCTGCAGGCCCCCGAGGTGATCCGGATGCAGGACAGCAACCCCTTCAGCTTCCAGTCAGATGTCTACTCCTATGGAATAGTGCTCTATGAGCTGATGACAGGGGAGCTGCCCTACTCCCACATCAACAACAGAGATCAGGTAGGGGCCCTGTGGGGGCAGCCCAGCTCAGTCTGCCCATGGCACTTCCCTGGGCCTGCAGAAATGCAGGGTAAATACAATACACAGCCTGCCCGGTGTCACCACATGAGAATTCACCTCACTATTGACAGTGCAGGTACTCAAAGGTAAAAATTCCTTGTTCATGAACATTTGAAGTGCCCTGTTAAATTATTCCCAGGTTACAGCTTCTGCTGCACAGTAAAATACTGGTTTATACATTTGCAATTATGGGAAATTCCTGCTTTGGTGTTAAATATGCTGCTGCTACATCAGGAAGATTGGATTTGGGGCTTTTTACTAAGGGGAAACCCCAGTAACTATTGTCCAACCTTGGAATATTGAATATTTGCGTTTGCTCTGTGCTGTTAGGCAGCCCACCCTGCAGGGCAGTGTTGGTGCCCTGTGGGACTGGGTTTCATCACCGTGGGGGCAGCACAGCTGCCCAGCAGTGAGCCCCCCGTGTAACCTGGCTTTGTGTGGGTGGTTGCTTTGCAGATCATTTTCATGGTTGGCAGGGGCTACGCTTCCCCAGACCTCAGCAAGCTGTACAAGAACTGCCCCAAGGCCATGAAGAGGCTGGTAGCAGATTGTCTGAAGAAAGTCAGGGAAGAACGACCTCTGTTCCCACAGGTGAGTGGGGTGTCCTGCCCAGGGCCCTCAGGGCTTTGTGAGGAGCCATTGGCACACACAGCACTCTGCAGATGGAAATTGTGGTTTATAGGAAGTGCAGCCTTGCCCTGTTTCTGTCTCTATTGCTCGTGCAGCTCTGGGCAGTTTGTGTGAGGCCATGGAACACAACCTGAGGCTGTGCTGGGCTGTCAACACCTGACCTGCCCAGAGACAAACCAAACCCCCCTCAGTGCAGAAAAGTGAAATCTGTCTGGATATTCATTTCGAGTTAAGGGAGATGAGAGGCCATTGCTCCTTTCCTTCCCCACAACTCTGAACAAGGAAACAGAATCCACTGGGGGATGTAAATTCATGGAGCAATTCTTGGTATTTCTACAAGGGATGCTTTACCTTTTCCTGTCACTATGGGGATGGGGAAGGTACTTTCTTACACTCATTAATTATAAGAATAATAATAATTACTCTTATAATTATGAGCAATTAATTAATTAAACATCAGCAATTTTGGAAAAATAACTTCTTGCTGTTGCAGTCAAGCATTTTTTAGAAAGTTCTTTTTAACTGTCAGGCAGAAGATGCAGTTCCTTCCTTGTTACTCTGCTGGAGGGTGGTTTAGATGTTCATTAATTGCTCCTAATTATCTGTGAATTGATGAAAAGCACCCTCCCAGCCTCTGGAACCCCCTGAGGCCCTCCCAGCACTGACAGTGCAGAGTGGGCAGAGTTGGGTTCCTCCAACTCTGTGTTCTCAGTGCCCCACGGAGCATTAATGTAACACTTGAACTGGATAAGAACTGAGTGAATGAATGGATAAATTAATGGGTGAATGAAGGTTTGAATGGAGGCAGAGGGAACTGCAGGCCCCACTGGCCTCTCAGAGCTGCTGTGGGTTTAAATGGAAGGTTTGAATGGAGGCCGAGGGAGCTGCTGTTGGTTTGAATGGAGGCAGAGGGAGCTGCAGGTCCCACAGGCCTCTCAGAGCTCTCTTTTCCCCAGATCCTGTCCTCCATCGAGCTGCTGCAGCACTCTCTGCCCAAAATCAACCGCAGCGCCTCGGAGCCGTCCCTGCACCGCGCCGCCCACACCGAGGACATCAACTCGTGCACGCTGACCTCCAGCAGGCTGCCCGTGTTCTGAGTGCTCCTGCCCGTGCTCCGAGTGCTCTGCCCTGACTCCAGCAGGCTGCCCGTGCTCTGAGCTGCTCCTGCCCTGCTCCTGGCCGGGGCTGCAGGGGGAACTCGAGCTGTGCCTCCCAGCCTGGTGTCCAGGCTCCTCCAGCAGGACCCTCCGTGTCCCATCCCACCAAGAAGCTGCTCTGGATTCGTGCAGTTCTCAGCCTGCAGGGACACAGCTCCTCATTGCCTTTGCTACCATCTCTTGTTCTGGGAGAGGTAACAGACTACAAATCAAGAGATCTATTACTATTTTTTTAATAGATGCACTTGAGCCTTATTTTCCCCTTCCCAGAAGCGATGGCTGTTTGTTTGGCAGTGGTTCTGGCTGGCTTTGCTCTGGGCTCAGTGAGGGGGCTCTGAGGACAGGTGATGTTCTGGTGCTCTGACTGCCCCGTGCCAAGTGTCACCTCACCCTGGGGAGTTGTGCCTGGAGTGGGAAGAGGAAATAACTCTGGAAATCAGCTCCTGCCTAAGAGCTTCACCAAGCCAATGAAATAAGTTCAAATGCTAATTCAACACAAAATAGTTTTGCAATAGTTTTGCACATAGAAGAAAAACTCTTGCAAAAGGATGGAATCTGTCGTGAATTGTCCTGCTCAGAGAAGGAGGTGAGCCAGTCCTGCTTTGGTCATCTTGAGAAGCCTCCCAGCTGCCTTTGGTACTATGGACCTGTTGCTGCAGCCCAGGCAGGGTGGGTGAGGAGGGCTGGGCTGGCAGAGGCTGAGGGTGTTTCCCCTTCTGCAGAGGCTGAGGATTGAGGATGTCCCCCTCCTGCAGAGGCTGCATCCAGCAGGAGCTGTTGTCCAAGAGATGCACTAGCAAGAGGAAACTGAGCATATACAGTTTTTCTTGTTGATTTGGGTTTTAATTTTGTTTTTATTGCTCCTGAGAAAATGCATTTATTGTAAGCCAAGGTTCCTCTGATTATCTTATTTTAATAAAATAAATTAAATTTTAGGTTTAAGATTCAATGTCATCATTTTAATGTAGTCAGCCACAGTTCCGAGTGGGACATCTGCATTTGGAAAACTCAAGAAATGACATTCTGAATAGTTTTTAAAAAGTAACTGATAAATAACAGCAGTGCAAGTAAAAACACCCTTGATAAAACAACCTCTACATTTCCAGTCACATGACAAGAGAGTTTCTGTACTGTAGTGATCTTTGAGCAGCAGCTGCTTTGGACACCGCCTGATGTGCTCAGGCTCCTGCCCTGCACCACTTTGGCTCCATTCTCTCTTGTTCACTGAGGTGCAAGGCAGGTTTTTGTGTTGGCTGAACTCCACGGAGGACAGGAACAGGTGGGTGAATCTAAAAATGGATTTTTTCAAAGAGCAGTTGGTGAAATGGTTATTAGGGCAGAAATGGAAGCCCTTTTGGGATTTTGCCTTTCTGTGGGTGCAGAGGGTACTGGGGGGGGTCAGGGCTGGCTGTGCCCTCTGCACCTGCACCCCAAAGCTCTGGGCAGAGCTGCTGCCTTTGCTGGGAACTGGGACAGTCCCTGGAATGCCCCAACAGCCACTGCAGCCTCTCCTGTGCAGCAGCAGAACCCACAGAGCTCCTGTGAGAGGGAGCAGAGCCAGACCCAGAAACCAGCTCCAGTTTGTCCTCAGAATATTCTGGAACAGGACAAGGGCAGGATGTGAATCCTTGTGTGATGATAACTGAGAATGCCTGTGAGCTTTGCTTCCTAAACAGTAAATTGGGACTTGAAGTCTCCATTTTGTTCTGCATGGTTTTTAACAATATCATTGTATTTGGACTGCAGTTCTCTCTAAACATTATTTATCTCTAATTGTCACTTCATTATAATAAGCTTAAAACATGGAAGGAAAAAACCCAGAAGAGGTAAGCTGCTTTTATTTTAATTCTGATTTCCCAAAAGAAACCATTAACCTGGGATTTTTAAACCAGATCATGTGTCTCTTGAAAAAATGAAGTATTTTGGATAAGTAGGTTTATTTTAACCAGTACTTATGTCCAGTTAAATGAAAGGTGCTGAGTGAAGAACTCAGACATTGTAAGTCCCTGGTAGCTTTGAAAAACAAGTTATGTTTTTAATTTCAGATGATCCCTCATGGCTTCTTGGGGCAGAGTAAATCAGGAATGTCCTGTTTAGGGTAAAGAACATCCTCTCCATTGATTTTTTTTTTAGTGTATTCCTGACAATATTTCTTTCTGGAAAAAAAAATTAGGCGGAGGGGCAGATGGAAATGAGCTTCAGTGGGAGGGTGAGGGCTGGGGAAGTATTCTGGGGTACAAAGGGTGTTTGGGTGTCCCTGACCCACCTGGGTGTGTAACATCCCTCTCAGGGATAATTCACCTTCTGCTTTGCAATTAGTGCTGACCAATTGCACTGACAGGACTTCAGCCCTTTGCTGGGCCAGCTTTACCAAGAGAGGGAATTGATGTTGTTACAGCCACTGCAAGGCCAGCCCTGACTGTGCAGGGAGCACTGCTCAAATTACCTGCGGGGGGAAATGAGGGGAAGTTTAATTTCCAGGTGAGAACAGAGGGCACAGGTGGCAGAGGGGAGGAGCTCCTGAGCCAGAAATGCCACCAGCAGCTGAGTGGATCATGCTGGAGTCACTGCTCTGGTGCCAGCTGAGGTGTTGGAATGCCAGGTTGAGGTTCCTGCTGCTCCCTCCCAGCAGGGACCCAGCTGCTGCCACCCCCCAGGGATGGCCCTGTGTGCCCAGGCCCCTCTGAACACATTTTGCTGCATCATTTCCCACCCCTGGTGGGTCAAGGCTCTGACCATCACTGATTCCAAACCTCTTCTGCTCTTGGCCTTTCTTTCTTACACATTTTTAAGTATTATTTTTATGCTTTCATATTGCTGAAGATAACAACCAAACCAGTTCACACCTGCCTTCCATAGCAACCAAACTGTTGTAAAACAAACCCCACATCTCTGCTGGTGTTTACAAACACTGCTCAGTGATTTACAAGGGGCTGAGTCAGTGACAGCTCCTGCTCAGGTGTGTCCATGCTGTTGTTATTGCAGTGCTCACTGAATTCTTGGTTTAAATTCCAAGTTAGAACACTTGACTTGGCAGAATTAACTTCTGGTACCAGATTTCACAATCAAACTGCCTTTGCCACACCGACAGAAATCACATTTTTAACAAAGCCAGAATTCAGTACCAAGTCTGTTCACTCAGCAGAGATGTGCATGAATCCCTCAGCCCTCCCTGGGCCTTGCTGGGGCCAAGGGGAGTGGAGGCTCTGAGCTGCTGCAGAGCCACCCCTGCTCTGGGAGACACCTCACTCCTCTCTGCTGCAGCTGCAGTGACTGCAGGGATCAGTGCAGCTGCTTCTGCTTTGCAGCAGGAGCCACTGCTGCCTCTGAGCACTGGGGTTAGTGTGAAACAGGCTCATTACACTGGGATTGGTGTAAAACAGGGCTGGGAGCTCCACTGGCAGCACCTGGGGAGCCAGGTCTGCCCAGAGAATCCAGCAGCCTCCACTCTGAACTCCAGGTACTACCTGAGGTGTAATTACCAGCTCCTTCTTAAGGAGAAAACCCTACACTGACCATTATTCCCAGTGGGTTCTGTAGTTTTACATTTAGCTGATTTAGTGGAGAAAAAAACCCAAGAGCACCCAAACTCTAATTAGCAAGAGTTTTTACCAGCTGAAGCTTTCACTGGACCTGGATTTACACTACCACTCAGCTCACAAGACAGCATATGTTAGGCCAGATAGGGAGAAAACCCTCCTGGGATTAAGGGATTTTTTTCCATGCAGCCAATTTTTTTTTTCTTTTAAATATATTTTAGTCTTTTTTTTGTTGTTGTTGTTGCCATATAAAAACTATCTGAAAACTTTACCAGGACTGCACAAGTAACCAGCAGGGCACGTTTTGTTCTACCTGTGCTGGAGAGATAAAAGCTTGGCTGGCAGCCAGCAGCATGGGGGGCTCAGAGGAGCTCTGGGTGCTCGCTGGGCTCCTCCTCAACCCCAGAGAGGTGCATGAAGAGCTCCCCCAGCTCCGTGACCTCGGCGTCGGCGCCGGGCGCGCTCCGGCTCTCCCTGTCCTCGATGAAATCCCACAGGCGCACGGAATTGAAGAACTGCAGCAGAGACAGACACAGAGAGCAGCCTGAGCACCCCTGTGCCACTGACATATTTGAAAAAAAAGCCTTTTGCCAGGATCTTTTCTCCTGAGAAGCTGAGAAGCTTCAGCTGCTCCATGTTTTGCTGCTTTGGAATGTGATCTGGAGAACTGTTTACCCAGCATGTGAATTGCTTTTACTTGATGACCAATGACAGCCCCCTGTGTCGAGGCTGTGAGCAGTCTCAAGGTTTTATTATCATTCCATTTCTTTCCTTGCTAGCCTTCTGATGAAATCCTTTCTTCTATTCTTTTAGTATAGTTTTAGTATATAATTTTCTTTTAATATAAAATAATAAATCAGCCTTCTGAAACATGGAGTCAAGATTCTCATCCCTTCCCCTGTCCTGGACCCCTGTGAACACCCCCACACCCCTGGCCTGGGCAGGCACCTCCCCATTCAAAGCAGCCCCAGAGGTGGCTGTGAGCTCTGGTGACAGCCAGGCTCTGTGTGCCCGGGGAGGGGACACAGCTGGGGCACAGCCAGCACCACTTCCTGAGGTTTTGTCCCTTTCAGCTGCCCTGAGTGCCAGCACAGGAGGAGCTGTGAGTCCTGTGGGTGAAAGCTTAAAGGGCAGAATCCCTGTGAGGAAAGGTTTGGGCTGGTTGTAAAACCAAACATACTCTGAAGCACTTCTGCTCTTTACAGACTCAGCCAAAGTTCAGTAGCACTATTATCTGTCTTCAGCACACTGAGAAGGAAATGAACCAAAGCTTCCCCAACTTCAGCTGTGCCTAAGACAATAACTCTGCCCAAGCCCCAGAGTACTGGACAGCGTGGCACAAAGCCCCTCAGACAGCCTCAAGGGGTGAGCTCCCTTCTGCCTGAGGCAAGAATCATGCACAACTAATAAACTCTGCTCCAAAGTTCATACAGCACAATGTCTCCCACATCAGTCAGTTTGTGAGTCCGTTTACACTGGTCAGAAATACGCATTTGGCTCATAACTAGAGAAATTTGGTAACATCCAGGCATAATGAGAGACACTCTCTGTCTCCAAGGACAAACCCTTGCCCAAGGAACATTGAGGGGCTTTTCCCACCTGTCCTGCATGGCAGGCAGCAGTGGCAGCAGCACAGCTGGGGCTGCAGGGCTCTCCTTACCCTGACGGTGCCCTCGGAGCTCAGCTGCTTCCTGGGTTTCTCGGGCTCGGCGCGGGTGCCGTCGGGGTAGGCGTGCAGGTACAGACACTTCCCCCCAAAGGGACACGTCCCTTTGCCTTGCTCAAAGTACTTGCAGGGCTTTTTCCTGAGGGAAGCACAAGAGAGAGGTTATTGCCTTCAGCTGGAAGGGAAGGAGGTGCAGCTCAGTGCCCACAGCCTCAGTGGTGCTCTGCTAACACAGCCACCGGGCTGAGAGCAGTGACACTCTTCCATTCTCCTTCCCTCAGTCACCAGGAGTGATGGCTGAGGGGTCCACACAGAGCCATTTTGGCAAGTGAGCTGAAGCAGCTTCAACATTTCTGAGCATTTTCAACATTTCTGAGCACAGGGAGGCGGAGTGTGTGACCTGCAATTGCACAGGCACAGAGTGAAGCAAAGTGTGAGCAGAGATGAGGAGCTCTCTGCAGCAGGGTCTGTAATTACAGTAAGTTTAAAGATAAAGGCTCAGCAATTGACTGAGTCTTAGAGCAGCTAAAGAACAGCGGGAGGGGTGTGGGTGGCTGCTGAACTTACCCCACTCCCTGCTTAAATGCTTCAATCAGCTCATTTTTCTTCTCCTGCTCTTCCACCCAGTACACGCTGGGGATGACAAACTCGGAGATCACACGGCACTCGGGGCAGGACCTGGAGAACAGCACAGACAGAGATGCTCTGGAACCTCCCCACACTGGAACCCTCCTCAGACTGCCCCAGCAGTGAGCACCCCCCCCAGAGAAGGGGATCTGTCACCTCAGGCAGCACACAGACACCTCCTCCCACGTTAGCACAGAGCTTTTTTGGGAGTTCCACTTGGAATTGCTCAGTTCAGGGCACCCAGGGCTTGTGTTTGTCTCTGGACTTGAGCAAAAGTCTGCACATTGCTCCCATGTGCAGAGACAAACTCCCACCCCAGGGTGAGGTGGGAGATGAGAATGTGACTCCAGGTTCTCAGCAGGCTGATTATTATATTATATTATATTATATTATATTATATTATATTATATTATATTATATTATATTATATTATATTATATTACTAAACTATAGAGAAAGGATACCTCAGAAGGTTAAACAAGAATAATAATGCAAGCTCCTGACTGACTCCTCAGAGTCCCACACAGCTGATGCTGATTGGTCATTAATTAAAAACAATTCCCATGAAACCAATCAAAGATGCACCTGTTGGTAAAGGATCTCCAGACCACATTCCAAACAATCAGAGAATTATTGTTTTCATTCTTTTCTGAGGCCTCTCAGCTTCCCAGGAGAAGAAACCCTGGTGAAGGGATTTTTCAGCAAACACCACGGTGACAGCCCTGGGCCTGGCAGAGCTGGGGCAGGCTCTGCTGGGCTCTGACACCTGCAGCACCAGCCCCCCAGGAGCAGCTCAGCCCCCAGGCAGGTGCAGCACTCACTTGATGATGGGGTTCTCAAACTGCTTGGCACACCTCCACTGGCGGATGCAGGACAGGCAGTAGGTGTGGGTGCAGTTGGACAGGATCCCAAACCTCCTCTCCGAGGCCGAGGCCTTCTCATAGACCACCTCCATGCAGATGCTGCACACCTTGTCCTGGCTGGCCTGGATGGCAAAGGCCCTCTCCATGTCGTGCTCAAAGGTTGCCATGCACATCTGTCAGGGGACAGGGCACTGTGAGTGCCAGCCTGGCACACCCAGCTCCCTCTGGGGAAGCATGGAGCACTCCCTGAGGGCACCACTCCTACCTGGCACTGGCACAGTTTAAAGAACATTAAATTCAATCACCTATTTCAGCCTGCAGTGTTCTCCCAGCTGTCAGAAATAAAGATGCCAGGGTGCTTCACTCACCCCTTTCTGCATCTCTGTCAGAGAACAGGTACTGAATTATTTGGTGCTTCAAACACCCCCAAAAAACATCTCATTGAACAGGTGCCACACTCAAGGTGTTGCTCTGATTATAATTAAGGTCACATTCATTCACCAGATGCTCATTTTTCCCCAGGCAGGGAATTAGTCTCCTGTTTAAGGCTTCCCTCCAACACTTCTCACCCCAGCAGTGACAATCCAGAGCCCTTTCCCACTGCCACAGCCCTGCAGGGTGAGCTGGTGCCTCAGTGAGACCTCCCCCAGCCCTTCTCCTGGGACCTGCAGGGTGCTGTGGGACAGGGCAGCAGGCCAGTCTCTGCTGAGCATGAAATGGCAAACCCCACAAGCTGCTACCTGCAGCCAGTTCAGCTCCAGAGGCCTGAGCTGGCCCAGCACCATTCTCTGGACCAGCAGTACAAGAGGAGCTCTGGGGAGAAGCTCCACGTTGAGCTGGACCCCTCACTAGTCCTAAACACATTCTTACTCTTAACCCCAGCAACGCTCTCCACCCCCATCCTATTTCCACTTCTATCCAACAGCCTCCAGAACAGCCCCAGCACAATTACAAACACAAAACCTCCTTCTCCATCAGCCTCATCCCAATAGCAATCTACATCCACTCTGGAACACAAAGCCTCACCTCCTTCTGACAATGAAAATTCATTGTAAACTTCCAAATCCCCATCAGCCTAAAACCAGACTTCTACTCCCTTACCTTCTTCCCCTTTGCCCTGTTCCTGCCATGATCTGTCCTTGTTGAAGATTGCAATGCAAGATGTTTTCCATTACCATCTGTATGGCTGATTACCTTGTCAAGTGAGCAGTTTGCCTTATCTCTCTCTCTGAGTGATCACATTCACAGCTGTTGAATGTCACTGCATGGCTGATAAGAACTACAGCATCCCATTGGGAGATGTGAGCCCAGAGGGAGGAGCCAAGCATTGCTACCCAGATATCATCCAGAGGTTTTTTAGACACCAGCACGGCTTCTCCACGGGATTCACCAGAGGAACAGCAGCTGCCTCTTCCTCCACTGGATCTTCAGAGGAAGACTACATCCTTCTCTACAGAACCCCCTTGCTCCAACAGAACCACCCCTGACACTACAGGAGGACTGCAGCCACATTTCCAATTGGACTGCAACCAACACCCTGACCCACAGGGTGTCAGGTTGGGTTCTGACTCTG